>NC_059115.1:61192488-61294988 GCF_020740685.1 Jaculus jaculus
CACAGTGCTTTTTGCCTAGCATCCCCCTTTGCTCACTGGTGCATGCTTTTTGCCTGGATACTCATGCTGCTCACTGATGCATGCATCTGCTCTGTTTTGACTATTCTTCATGAACATTAGAACCCAGTTTCATCAGCTCTCGAGGAATTCTCTAGGTGCTCAGTATAAGATTGGGACTGCTGACGCATCCAGTCTCATGGACTGAACAGTTACTGGGCTCTCAGTCTCCAGTCTGCAGACAGCTATTGTTGTTGAACTTGGTTTCCAGCCTATATCCTGGAAACCAAGTTCCCTTTACAATACATACTCATTCTAATGGTTCTAGTCCTCTAGAAAGCCTCAATTCATACACTCCAGAAGACTAAGACAGAAGAACTAGGCTGTGAATTCGTTGCACCAATACCCAGCTTTCTCTTTGGCAAAAGAGAAAGAAACTCTTCCCTTCACAGAAGCACTGAGAGCTAGGTACTTAACTCCACATGCATGCTTTCAGAAAGTAAGGAGACAAGACATGTGGTTACAAATATGTCTGAATTCTAATCCAAGTTTGCAGCTCAGCATTTCCTATATTTCTGCTATTTTCACCACAAAATTATCTTCAACATACTTTGGTTATTTGACAATGAATTCTCACAAAACATGAAATTAGAGGCTAGAAAGATTGCTTCGTGATTAAGGTACTTGCCTGCAAAGCCTAATGGCCCAGGTTTGATTCCTTAGTACTCACGTGAAGCTAGATGCACAAAGTAGCACGTGCCTCTGGAGTTCCTCTGCAGCAGCTGGATGCCCCGATGAGCCTATTCTTTCTCTCTTTCTGCTTTCAAATAAATAACTACATAAATAAATATAAAATATTTTAAAATTTGAACTTATTAACCTCAACCAAAAGATCTAGCACCCTAAATTCAGCTGGCAATGGACCCTAACCCTTATAACTTAACAAGAGTGTCTGTGTCCTCAGAGGCAAAGCACCCTCCCACAGCCCTTCTCTTTTATTGACCCTACTTTGTGTTTTACCAGTCGTAAAATGTCTCTATCCCCAAGTTTGCCTTAACATAGTTCTAAGAGATGAGGGTGTGTCTATTGAAAGGTCAGACTGCCTACTGCTTTTCTGGCTGGTTTGATCTTCCCAGCCTGTTTATTGAAATCCATTTGCTCTGGGATGTGATTATAGGAGCATCTGGAATGTGTACTCAAGTGTGAATGCCCCAGGCTATACATGGACTTTAATCTACCCTGAAGAGGTCAACGGCTTCTTCTAAACTGCCTGGGTATGTATGGAGACCCTCAAGAATGTTGGAGCACTAATATCATTCCTCCTTCATATTCGTTCTTTTCCCCAAGTCCTTCTTTGCCCAGGAAGAGAAGGTATTCTTTGATGCCAGCTGTTCAGAAGGAATAGTTAGGAATATATAGCAGAGTTAAGAAGGTGTATCTGAGGGAAAAGAAGTGAATAAACCGAGGAAGAAGGGGCAATGGAAAAGGCATCTGCCCGTGGACATGCTCCTCTCATTACCCAGGAATTACTCCTCTGAAGTAAAGTGTGGCCACAACCGCTGGTATTGCTTTCCAGCTGTCCCATCATAAGGGTTTAGACTGACCACCAAATTCAAAATAACTTCTGATTTAATTATACATATACTTTGATTTCTTCTGTTCTACCTCATAAAATAAAATCAGACAGATAGCTCTTCATTAGCAAACAATTTTCATGACAAAGATGAAACATACCATAAAGAGAATAAAGCAGTGTCAAGTGAATATGGTGCAAAAATTGTCTGAAATGGGGTATTCACCCTTTCCCCAAATTTAATAAGTGTTATTGGAGTCAATATAATTGTATGGAAATGCATTTTTTCATTGAATAATTAAAGTCTATAAGCCATTATCAGCATGTGAATACGAACTCAGATTTGTTCCAGTTGCTAAAAGGGCTGATGGGGCACATGGCTTATGAGACTCTTTGGATCCACACAGATGGGCTTATGAGGAATGAATTCAGGATTAGCCACTGGGTCTGCAGAAGTGTGCAGAAGTTGATGGAATGTGATGGAAGAAGTATGATCTCTGTCAATGTGCTATAAAACTACTGCTAGCTGAGTAAACTTCATTTGTTCTAGATGAAAAGAGAAACACAAAAAGAGGAAGAAAACTCATATTGTTACTGGTGGGCATGATTTTCTTGGTATGGTTGTTTTCTGTGCCTTTCTCTGCATATAGTTGTGAATGCGTATTTAAAAAAAATGAAAACTGCCCATCACTGGCACTGTGCCAGGCATGTTCTAGTGACCACACGGATGTGTTGTGCCAGGCCTTGCTGGATCTCAAGATCACTGGCATCATGTTCTGTGAGACCTGTTGATATAGCTCAAGGAGAGAAATTCGCTTGGTCCCACAGCACTTCCATTGGCAACTATATCCATGAAAGCAGCAATTTTTCTATCTTCAACACAATTATAGTGTTGGGCCCATGGCAAATACTCTGTAAATAGGTGATGGTTGGATGGACAGATGGATGGATGTGCAATTACAAGCTAACAAAATACAGATTGGAAGGATTTTCACTCATTAGTGAAGGTTGAAAGCCAAAGTAGTTCATTTGTGCAATTGGCAGGCTCTGTGGCACTCTCCACTTAAGTCTCAAACGAGTGCTCCTAGACTACACCCCCCCCCCCGGGGCCTTGTGTAAAATCGCCCAGTCGCTCTCCTGTTGCTCGTAGATGAGGCTGCCAGCACCACCATCCTCATTCCCCGATTTGAATTCTCTGGAATTCAAACAAAGGGAAATCACACTCTGTTCTGAGAACAATGAGATTTTCAGTGTAGAATCACCATGAGGCTGCTAGTCAAAATTCCTGAAAATCTAACAAGGAGGCAATATTGATTATGTTATTCTATAGTGAAGCTTTGCAGAAGATTCCTCTATGCTGTTTTTAATTTCATATGCACCTGGGTACAATACTGAAGAGAAAATATCACAGCTGGGTTTTGCCATACATACATACATACATACATACATACACACATACATACATTCTTTACCTCCTCACGTGATCTACTTCCCTCTTCCTAGGGAAAACTTTCACCTTCCCTCCATGGTATTTGGGAAGCAACTTAACTCTCAAGAAACAGTTGCACAAGACTATTTTCCAGACATACTTTGTGCAAAGACTTATGTCTGTGGAATGATACAGAGAAGGAGACATGCAACTTTAGGATCCCTACCGTGGCAATCACAGCCAAGACCTCAGCCACAGGAATCAGTCCTCCCTGCCACGTGACTGCTCCATGGTGGACACAAAGCCCCAGCACACCACTAAACTTCAGTGATGGTGTATTCCAGAAGGTACATGGTTAACCCAACCCCTTTCAATGCCTTCTTCTAACATAGTTCAAGACTTAATGCTATATGGAATATCATTTTTTTTTAATATTTTTTCTCCTAATTCTGTTTACTAAAGTCACAAAATACATTTGAATTTTAAATACAGCAGTGACCCAGAAATAGGATTTGTGATCCTGCTGCTGCTCCTGTTTCTTCTTCCTTTTCTTCCTCCTCCTCTCCTCCTCCTCCTCAAGTTAACATCTGCTAACTATGCTGATCTAGAAGTTGGCAGAATTCAGATTGTGTAAGAATAATAAATTAACAAAACCAGATAGAGAAACAACCAACCGAGAAATACCATTGGTTGTTTTCTGTAGATTTTCAGAACGTGTGAATAATAAATGTTTCTTTCCACCACTCTTGCTGACTTAAAAGCATAATCAAATAGCACAGTTCTGATTAATCCAAGCCCAGGCCACATAGGCACATGTGCAGAGCTCTGATAAGGTGAAGAAAGATGTGTTTCCATGTCAACAATTTAAAGGCTGGAACTATTTTGAGTTGTGAATATAAACTTTGATATTAGCTTATTGGCTTTGATGGTTTGGCAAAAAAAAAAATCTAACATAATTACAATGACTGTTGAAATATATTAAATCTCTAGAGGAGCTAGAAAAAATGCATATACATAACAGGTTTGTCAATCATCTCTCACTCTGAATTGGTGACATTACCATGTGATGCTTATTAAGTAGAAAAAAAAATAACAGTATAGTATTTCATAATGACCCCAAACTGACACATACTAGTTTCTCATAGATTCCTCAGCTATATGTAATGACCAAAAAGTAAAAAATAAATAAATCCCCATGGTTGCAACTTGAGACATCATATCATCTTATCAGCCCATTAATACAATTTTAGATAGATAGATAGATAGATAGATAGATAGATAGATAGATAGATAGATATATCATTATCATAACCACAGGCAACAATGTCCTCAGCAGTAATTGGGGAGCTATGAATATTCTAGTCCCTGAGCATCACACCAGTCCGTGATTCTATCTTCTTCTCTGGGATCCGCTTGCTCAGGGTCAAGACGACAATTATTTCATGTCAGGACGCTTGATCTCAACAGCAAGAACAAGAAACAACAACAACAAAAGAGCAGAAGGTGTGTGAACAATGATCATGAGCTTGGTCTCATCATCACACGGTGCTGTAGGCATCAGGGGTGGGGAAGACGGGCTGCTGGAAAAGAGTGTCAGGACCCACGTGAGCAGGGGAAGAATCAAGATGCCAAGACTGAGCAGGGGTGTGGGGAAGCAGAATTTGTGAGGAAAATCACAAATAGTAAATGTATCTTCCAGACTAAATCCTAATGAGTCCCTGAGGTGCAATGCTTGTCTTTCCAAAAGACGACAGAGCATGACAAAAAGGAGATGGCCTTAACATGATAGAGCATGCTAGGGACGTCCTGCTTCTCCAACTAGAAGGCCTTGGGGGTTGCCTTCTGAAAATCCTGTTTTCTGTGCACTGAGGCTGTCCCCCTGCTGACCAGTGACAGAACAGGGCAGGAGGACTAAGGCAAGCCTATTGCTGAGACAGGGCCCTCCTCTGACAGGTAACTGGCTTCAGGACTCCTGTATCCGTGACAAACTTCCATGGCGTTACATGATTGAAGTGCTTCCACCCAATCTCTGTCTCCTTCACTGGCTACCAGATCTATTAGATCCTGGGAGGATGACACTCCAGCCTCCCTCAGAAGCATTTCCCTTAAAAAATTTTCAGCACATTAATTCCATTTCAACACTTGCTTCTTTGAGGACCCTGACTCATTTATTTATACCTTAAACATATTTTGTGTCTCCAAAGAACACATTAGGAAAATGAAATAACATTTTTGTTTTGTTTTGTTTTTCAAGGTAGGGTCTCACTCTGGTCCAGGCTGACCTGGAATTAACTATGTAGACTCAGGTTGACCTCGAACACACAGCGATCCTCCTACCTCTGCCTCCCGAGTGCTGGGATCAAAGGTGCGTGCTACCACACCTGGCTCGAAATGACATTTTTAAGCATGTACTTTATTACAGGTTCCTTATCAGTACCTATTTTAATCTGAACAATAACTCTATTCAACCAGATCGTCCTGTAATTAATGGGAAAAAAAATTGTATCCAAAGAGTTAAGGAATTGGATTGAACCATATAAGACCAGAAACTTTGTAAGTCTAAAGAGGTCAGACATTGGTTGTTTCATGTCATTCTCCTTACATACTCTGTCAAAGTCACACAACTACAAAGCGAACTAACTAGATTTTGAGCTATTTCATTCTGCATTCAAAAACCAATGGTTTGGTTTAGTTTTTCCAATCTGCCATAGTACTTGAGGGAACTATGTAAGACAGGAATGTGTGTCTCAATCTCATCTATGAGTTCCTCAATGTCAGGTGCAAGAATACTTACACTGAAGATACCTCAGAATATGAACCATGCTTGAGACAGAATTACAATTTAAAAAATATTTTTAGTTCTCAATCTTTCCTTAATGTTCATAATAATGAGTATCACAGAACACGGATTATATATGTGCATAGAAAAAACCTGTAAGCCACTAGTGACAAGATGTGGATTTCTGTTATGTTTTTGCCCATCTATAGTTTATGGGTCCCACAATGAATGTGTATTACTTATATAATAAGAATATTAACATAAACTGTATTGCTAGCGAAGCACTCTCCAAACACACATGGCATGCCACTGCCATTAGTCACACACTGTGCTCAGCAAGCAGAGAACAGAGAACAAAACATGTCCTCTCTGATGTCACTCGTCCCTTGTGGTCATATGGCTTTGTGGCTATTCCCTGGGACTTTCTGGTGATAGCATACCTCGTGAGAGCAGGGCAGGAGAGCACGCACGCCACCTAAACTCGGAATTCCAACAGAGCTCATGGGGGCATGGACAAGTATACTCACGAAGATTCATTTGATTTTTATTTTTGTTTTGTTTGTTGTTGTTTTCCCAGGTAGGGTTTCACTTTAGTGTAGGCTGACCTGGAATTCACTCTGTATTCTCAGGGTGGCCTCGAACTCACGGCGATCCTCCTACCTCTGCCTCCCAAGTGCTGGGATTAAAGGTGTGCACCACCACACCCAGCTTCACTTGACTTTTAAATGACCTCAAAAAGTGGTGGTTTTCTTTAGTGCCTTGGCACACACATTTCGTTTTAGTTGACCTGCCCCCACCTGTCCTTGCCCCTATCTACCTGCTCCTCCTGTTCCATGTGAACCCTTCCATATATGTTCTAATTTCTTCCATGCTCCTGTCCTGTAAAGCCTGGTTTTCTTCTTTTTGTGGGCTCCTTTCTAGTTTCCTGACTGCCTCTACATAGCCTTTTATATAAATACACGTATATAAAAATTATAAGCTAATATCTGCATATGAGAGAATACACGTGATTTTTGTCTTTCCAAGTCTGGGTTACCTCACTTATTAGAATGTTTTCTAGTTCTAGACAGATTTTTTTTTAATTTATTTTATTTATTAGAGAGAGAGAAAGGCATATGTAAATATAGAGAGTATATATATATATATATATATATATATATATATATATATATAGAAAGAGAGAGAGAGAGAGAGAGAGAGAGAGAGAGAGAGAGAGAGAGAGGGAGAGAGGGAGGGAGAAATTGGGCACTCTAAGGCTTCCAGCCTCTGAAAACAAACTCCACATGCATGTGCCTTGTGCACCTTGTGCATCTGGCTTATGTGGGTTCTGGAGAATCATACCTGGGTCCTTTGGCTTTGCAGGCAAGTGCCTTAACTGCTTAGCCATCTCTCCATCTCCTATCTACATTTTTTATAAGTTTCATTTTCCTTATAGCTGAATAAGGCTCTGTTATATATATGTACCACATCCATTCATCAGTTGGTAGACATATATGCCAGATCTGCTTCCTAGATAGTGTGAATTTAGTAGGAATCACCATGGCTGAGCAGGTATCTGTGTGGTAGGATATAGAACTGAACTCACAAGGTTTCTTATGAATTCCTAGCTTTATGCTTTACCCAGCTGAAGGTGTGTATTCTATAGACACTGTCAAAGTAAAAAATTCAGACTTCACTAACCAGTTTGCTAATCAAAGGTTAATGCAGACTTTTTTTTTTTTAATTTTTCGAGGTAGGGTCTCGCTGTAGCCTAGGCTAACCTGGAGTTCACTATATAGTCTCAGGATGGCCTTGAACTCATGGCGATCCTCCTATCTCTGCCTCCCAAGTGCTGGCATTAAAGGTGTGCACCACCACACCCGGCTAAAGCAGACTTTTTTTTGTTTTGTTTTGTTTTTTTTTTTGTTTTTCGACGTAGGGTTTCACTCTGGCTCAGGCTGACCTGGAATTCACTATATAGTCTCATGGTGGCCTCGAACTCTCGGAGATCCTCCTACCTCTGCCTCCCAAGTGCTGGGATTAAAGGCGTGCGCCACCATGCCCGGCAAGCAGACGTTTTTTAAATAAACGTATTTTATTTATTTATTTGAGAAAGAGAAAGAGGGAGAGAGAGAGAAAGAATGGGTGTGCCAGGGCCTTCAGTCACTGCAAGCAAACTCAGGATGCATACGCCCCCTTATGCATCTGGCTTACGTGGGTCCTGGAGAGTTGAACCGGGATCCTTTGGCTTTGCAAGCAAATGCCTCAATCACTAAGCCATCTCTCCTACCCCAAAGCAGACATTTTTTTTTTATTTTGTTTGAGAGCAACAGACACAGAGAGAAAGACAGATAGAGGGAGAGAGAGAGAATGGGCGCGCCAGGGCTTCCAGCCGCTGCTAACGAACTCCAGACGCATGCGCCCCCTTGTGCATCTGGCTAACGTGGGACCTGGGGAACCAAGCCTCAAACCGGGGTCCTTGGGCTTCACAGGCAAGCGCTTAACCACTAAGCCATCTCTCCAGCCCCAGACATTTTTATAATAACATAAAAACCCACAGAATAAATATTGAGCTAAGTAAAACCCCAACCAATATTTTACCCTAGGGAATAAATCTTTATACTCAGAAAACTCAGATTTTGTTTCCTACTATACACACTATTAAGAGCATTAGGAAAGTGCCTTCAGACTTAAGTGAAGCAAAAATATTTAGCATCAATTATTCTAAAATGGGAGCAGAGGGCATTTCAACAATAAGAAAAATCATCTTTCAGTTTGTCCGCTAGTTCCATAATAGTACTGAAGCACAGTGCACTATAAAACTCTGTCCTTTTCTGTCATCTGTCACCAAGTGTGATATTGCTTGAAGGCAGATTCTGTAACTAGAGTATTCCAATAACGATCCTTGCTCTTCACTGAATGCATGCTACCTAGTGAACATCTGATATACATACTGAATGGGAACGCAAATGTGTGACTCTGTAATAAAGTGCTATAGGTTACAAAAGACTGCCCCCTAGTTTATCTTGGTCATTGGAAATTATGGAGACAGGTAGGTACAGGTAGCAAAATGTATAATGTATAATGTATAATAGTTTCACTTATACCTTCCAGCAGGCTCATAGCAACCATTTTCACTGCTGTTCTCATCAAACTTAGGGAAAGAATATGATTTCTCTGATTTTCAAGAACTCTATGATATCAACACATATATAAGCTACTATATCTGCAATATAATGGTTCTAAAATTCTCTTTTATTGTATGGATTATCAAAGAAAGATTATGAGGTAGTGTGTCCCACCTTGATTTCTCTGCCCCATGAGAGCATCTGCTGAGTATGTTTCTATGTTGAGCAGTTTACAAACTCTGTTTTATGTGATAGTCTTGACCCTGTAAAGTGTGGATCACCCGTCTCATTTTAAAGAAAATGAAGCTAAGGGACGTAACAGTGGCATGAAACCGCTATAGGCACATTGTTACTCAATGCTGCCTTCAGGATTTAGCCCCAGGTAATGAAGTTCTAGAGCCTGTGTCAGTGTGTGATCTGGGTGCTTAGGTTATACCAAAACATTCCCTTGGCACAGCCTTACTGCTCATACTGTCCAGGTTAAAGAGCCAATTGATAGCAAAACAACCATTGTCAAGAAATGCAGATGAGGAGCTTAAGGTGACTATATAGTAGATATGTAGGTAGAATGACAGAATTCTGGAACTGGGGAATGGTCTAAGGGAAGGGATGGAGGAGAGGCAGAAATGGGACAAAGATTAACACAAATTTAAGATTTATGAATAAGCTACATGGACACCTACCTCTTTGTTAAGTAATAATATATATGTTTAAAAAGAAAGCACTTGGACGCGTTTATCTTGTGGAGGTGTGTAACGTTGTGCTCAGAGCCATAGATTGCTAATAGAAAACTTTCAGTACCAGAGATGGGACACCTTCTAACAAGTTGTCCAGGGAAACCCCTGATGCCCCCCAAAACATCACAGGCTATTACCAAGGTTCTTGGTTGCCCACAAGAACTAGATGGTATCGGTGAAGACTCCACATGCTTGGGCCGTAGGTCACTGAGAAATCCAGCTGGAGCTGACCTGGAAGTATCCTTCCTGATGACGAGCCTTCAGGATACTGAAAAGAGCTGGGCAGCCTGTGGGAAGAGAAGAGTCATCAACCAGCGTTAACCAGCAGTGGACGCTGCAAGCTTCACAGAAGTCCAGCCAGCCAAATATACCAACTGGTGCCATGTTGCTGTATCTGTTATGGGGGAAACCAACTGCTCTCTGATCAGACTTGAAGCCCGCTCCACAGAAGGGAATTCCTGCCTCGTATTAAAAATTGAAAACAAAAATAAAGCTTATAGCTTAGGGAGTCACAGGCCCTCTGCGGGGAAACTACTATTATTGGCTAAGTGGACATATTATGTCCACCAATCTGTCGTCTAAGTACTTGTGTTGATGCCCACATATTAATGCCAATCTCACTTTTGGTTAGAGAAGCTTCTCTTTTCAGATGGCGGTGACCTCTGGTATGACTCAAACCTTACCACGCGTGCAGGGCAGCAGGGACGCTGCCGTGTCCCGCACTAAGTGAGGCGTCTCTATCATACTGTCCAAGGGGCAGGGACATTTAAGAAGAGGTGGCGAAGAGAATGTAAGCACCAAAGGTGGGGAGGGGTGCTTACAGAACTCTCTCCCAGAAATGCGCCCTTGATTTCCATGACCTCACAGTGGCCTGTGCTATGTACACAAGACCTGAATAATAACAGGGAAAAATGATAGCATCAAAAGAGATGACAGACTAGTTGGAAAGAAAAAAGGACTCAGTGGAGGGGAGATTTGGAAGGAGGAGAAGGGAGGGTGGTGGGATGAAGTTATGCTCATGATATATTGTTTACATTTATGGAAATTATCAAAAAACTGTTGAAAAATAAAAAATAAGCAAGCGCATCCATCTAATAACTATGCAGGTTAACTGGTTTTAGTCTTTAATAAATGATAAAATGTATACCAAAATATGCAAATAGTTACATATTTGGCAAAATTTCTTCTAAACTTGGAAAAGCAAAACTTTAAATTATTTACCTAATTATTCAAAGGCTAACTTAACAGTTTATGGTTTGTATAGATACTGTCTATTCCCACCTCTTGATTTCTTTCATAGTATTTATCTCTTCTTTGAATTTGGTTTTCTTAATATTTTTATTTATTTGAGAAAGAAAGATGAAGAAAGAGCAAGAGAACACATGGGTGTGCCAGGGCCTCTTGCCATTTCAAATGAACTCTAGACATATGGGTCGCTTCGAGCATACAGCTTTATGTGGGTACTGGGGAACTGAACCCAGGTCCACAGGCATTGCAATCCAACACCTTTTACTGCTGAGCCATCTTCCAAGCCCCAGAGTATTTGTTTCTAAACGAGCTTAAAACTAAAGTTACTTATATGAACCAGTGATGTTATGTTAATATAGGTACTAAAAAAGGAAGCATCACCACCAATTATAAAAACAAAACAGCAGCTCAGCGTAAATTAAAGAGAGGAAAATCTACTCTGCTCTAAACTTTTTGAGAGAAAGCTAACAGCTATAAACTCTGTCTTAGCACAAAAGTAAACCATGACTTGCTCAGATAGATCAATTATCAGGAAAAGGAAGGCAAGGTACAGAAATAAAAAAGGCTAAGAAAAACATCTAAATGCTGGGGCATGGTAGTGAATGTCTTTAATCCCAGCACTTGGGAGGCAGAGGTAGAAGGATTGCCATGAGTTTGAGGCCAGCCTAAGACTACATACTGCATTCCAGGTAGGCCTGGGCTACAGCAAAACCCTACCTCAAACTAGAAAAATAAAAAAATAAAATAAAATAAAGAAATTGAAAGGCCAGCTCCACAGTGCTATTCAGAGAAGCAAAGGTGGCTCTGACATCCTCGACATGTGCATTGTGGAGCTGTCCAGGTGACATCTAGTCAGCAGATAGATAGAGGAGGGAACTCCATGTCCTTCTTGGTCCCTTTTCCTGCTCATCGACTGACGTCATTTCTACTCCTGTTCTACTGATGAGGCCTGAAGAGTGCCAGCTTGCTAAGGGAAGGGTGGAAACACCTTGCTCTGCTGTCACTCTCTGACATCTGGGGGAGGGAAGCAGGTCTGTTTCATTGAACTCAACAATGTCCATCACATCGTACAAGCGAGTCTCTGTTTTCTTTGGCCTCTGTCTCTTCCTCTATGAAGTGTCAGTTTGACCTAGGGAATCTCCTTAGTTTTCCCTAGGTCACTATATCCTACATGACTCAAAGTGTGTGTGTGTGTGTGTCCATGTAGAAGGCGCCGTGCTAACGATATGCCTATCAGTTGGATAGCACACTATAATTCTCAATCGTGGAGTGGGCAGATGCTAGTTGAAACATTAACAGTGAAGTCTTGGGGACACAGCTCGGTGGGAGAGAGCTTGCTTTCCTGCTTAAGGCTCTGGGTCTGAACCACATAACTGAAAAAAAAAAAATCCAAAACCGAAAAATGAGGTCTGGTGTCACTCTATAAATGCTACTTATGCTCTATCCAGTGCCAACAACATTTCTAGGTGAGGACATGGAGGTTGTGGGAGGAAAAGCATCCAAAGTGAAACCCGTGCTCAGGATGCCTGCTTCTCCACGTAGTCTCCCAATAAACGAAGACGCTCTCACTGTGCCAGGCCTCCAGCTTTCATCAGCTCCTCTCACACTCTGTCTGCTCTGACCTGGTGAGCCCTTCCCTAGTGCCTGTTAACTCCCCACGCTGCAGCTGCCTCCCCGACACGTGGTTAATTTCCCATCACTTTCTGTAAGCAGACAGTCCCACGGAGCTGAGCAGCCAGGCCTTCCTTCCCCAGCACACTATCCTACAGATCACTGGGTAGAACCCAGCAGCCACTGGCCATCCTTTTGATCTGAAAAGAAAAGATTTCCCCACTGGATATTCCCCATGATGATGTAATTAGTTTCCTGGACAGCCCTAACAAATTTCTTTCTAATCACAAGGGACGAAGGGAGAGGAGAAAGAACCGTTCGTCTTGGATGGTATGCTGCCGTTAACATGCACCATTTCCACCCCTCTTGCACAACGTCTTTTTCGGTGATTGTTCAAAGATTCTGGGGTGATAGGCTGCCCTTCGAAAGCAGTGGGTGGGGGGACTTCACACTCATAAAGGGGTCCCAGGCACTAGCAAATTGCTTTTTCAAACCTGACAAAGGCATTATTGCCGGAAATCCTTTCAGCTTCATCCTGCCCTCAGCATTAAGAACAGGTGAAGCTCATAATAATTTTTGGAGATTGTGTTTGATTCTGAGACACAACATAGAACATTCTGTACAAACAAATCCAGCTATTCAAAATTGCCAATCCCATGGAGATAGCTGGAGTATAACATCTCTGTGCACGGTCATGTTTGAGGTATTGTTAGGAATACTATCTCCTAAATTCACGCATCACATATATGAAAATCATGTTTAGCCAATTAAGTCCTCATTTGAATAAAGAGTCGCAAGCATAATCTGAGGTCTACTATTAACTACTAACATAAAGGCTAGAAAATGCCTAAACCAAACCAAAAATAGTGGTTAAGAATAGATCATGATATCCATACTGCATATTTCCAGGCAGAAAAGCTCTAAGAATAGAAGGATGAAGCTCATTAAAGATGGTCTTCCACCGACCAGCCAGCCATTAATTTAATTCTCAAATAGAGAGCACCATCTCTTTTCAAAGTCACGTTTAAGACAATCATCTCCTAAGAACAGAATCAGAACAGCACAGGTCATTCTTGTCACAAATAGAGTTGATGATAAAGAGCATGGCCTGCACCTACCTTCTACATCTCTGAATATGACTGACATTAGCTGCCATCAGAGATATGAACACCTTAAGTGAGAAGGTGACTCAAAAGGGGTAAAGAGGGCTGGAGTAGAAATGGCTCAGCTGTTAATGCACTTGCCTGTGAAGCCTAAGGACCCACGTTCAACTCTCCAGATCCCATGTAAACCAGAAGCACAAAGGTGAGGCAAGAGCAAGGTCACACATACTCACTAGGTGGCACAAGCATCTGGAGTTTGATTACAGTGGCTGAGGCCCTAGCATATCAACTCTCTCTCTCTCTCCATCTCTCTGTCTCTCTCACATGCACTGTCCCTAAAATAAAATAAAATAAAATAAAATAAAATAAAAGTTGGAGGCAGAGTTAAAGAATATCCACTGAGGAAAAGATGCTTGAAGACAGTTTAAATTGCTATTTCAACAAATAATAGTGTTTAGGTTTGGTTTCTGAAGTTTCAAATTGATGTTGCTGAGGTAAATTTTCTTATAAGTGCAGATGGCATAATCAGTACTACGGATGGTTATCCTCCCATAGGGCAGAAGATTTAAGAAAAAAAAAAATCATTCCCAAACCAAATATTAAGATTTTCAGAAAGCCTGGCACGTACTTCCTCAGTCCTGGAGCCACTAGATCTGAGAGGCAAGGACTAAGTTACATGTCTGTTTTTGTTTCCTAAAAGACCACTACAACAAAAAGACCATTGCATTTCCTTAAAAAGAAATGTGTGCTTGTGTGTGTTGTGTGCGTGTGAACTGTGTGTACAGTGTCTGCACGTGTGTGCAGATGCCTGCAACACATCTACAAACATGCAGAGGATGAGGAGGAGTTGGTGTCCACCTCTGGTCCTTATGCTGGCAGAAAGCACCTGACCAAGACCAGCTTGTGAGAGGAAAGGGTTTAGTTTGGCTTACAGACTCAAGGGGAAGCTCCATGATGGCAGGTGAAAATGATGGCATGAGCAGCGGGTGGACATCACCTCCTGGCCAACATCAGGTAGACAACAGCAATAGGAGAGTGTGCCAAACACTGGCAAGGGGAAACTGGCTGTAGTACCCATAAGCCCACCTCCCAAGATACATCCCCTCCAGGAGGTGTTAATTTCCAAATCTCCATCAGCTGGGAACCCAGCATTCAGAATGCCTAAGTTTATGGAGGACACCTGAATCAAGCCTCCACAGCCCTCTTCTGCTTTGTTTCCTTGAGATGAAGTCTTTCACTAAAACTGGAGCAGCTATTTTTCTGTCACATTAACTGGCCAGTGAACCTAGTGATTCTCTTGTGTCCAACCCCACCCCCAATGCTGGGGTTACAGGCATGATTTTGATGTAGGTGTTGGAAATTAACTCAGCTCCTCATGCTTGCACAAGTGCTCTAACCTGCTGAGCCCTCTCCCCTACCATTGCATTTCATCCCAATGATTTTAGTCTCCTGATAGTTATTCTTGAATGGTTCACTTGATAATGGAGCTACTGTTAAAACTGAATGTGATGATTCACTCGGTGGTTTATCCAACGCATAAAACCTCAATATACGTGCACATCCTGCATCTCTGTCAGTGTGTGATTTCATATCTACTCATTAGTAGTCCAGGATAATGTTAAGGTCTAATGTGGCAAAAGACGTCAACACAAATCAAAATCAGAAGTGTTTCCCAAGGCAGGGCTGACGTCACTATCACTTTCCCTTTGGATGAGAGGCCTCAACAATGCTCTCCCCTTCTTCCTGTCATTTTTCTTCCATACCTCTAGAAATTATTCATGTTGTAGAGTTTGTTTGCCGCTCCAGAGATCTCTCTGCCCTCAATTGGATATGTTCTGTATCACAGTATTTATAACACCTACCTTTAATAATAATTAATTATTATTAATAATCATTTCTAAATGAAAAAATAGTTTTGCATTAGGGTAGTGGGAAATATATTAATTTGGTTAACAAAAAGTGTCTGTGTAAAAAGGGCCCTGGAGAGGGTGGGATGAAGCCTAAACGTGCAAACTATTTATTTATTTATTTTTGTCTCTGGCTAACTCCCAGTACCAGCAATTGGTTGCTACCCACAATGGGTTTATTTATTTATTTATTTGAGAGAGAAAGGAAGAGGCATAAAGAGACAATGGGCATGCCAGGGCCTCCAGCCACTGCAAATGAACTCCAGACACATGTGCCCCCTTGTGCATTTGGCTTATGTGTATACTGGGTCCTTAGGCTTCACAGGCAAACGCCTTAACCATTAAGCCATTTCCCCAGCCCCAAAATGAGCTTTTTAAAATTTTTATTTATTTATTCATTCATTCATTAATTCATTCATTCATTTTTATTTATTTATTTATTTATTTATTTATTTTAGTTTTTCAAGGTAGTGTCTCACTCTGGTTCAGGCTGACCTGGAATTAACTATGTAGTCTCAGGGTGGCCTTGAACTCATGGCGATCCTCCTGAGCATTTGATCAGAGAGATCTACAAGGTCCCCAAATCAAGACAGGTTTCTGTCAAATCACTTGTTTACCTGCCTGAGGCAAAAGGTAAGACCCTATTGCTGAAGATACCACATGCTGCTGACATGGATCATGGCAAGATCTGGAATCCGGAAGAGCCAGTCCCCAGAGGTTAGCCCTTCCAGTGCTGGAAAGCGCTACATGAACCACTGGGGGAAAGTGGCCAACAGCAGTCTGAGCATCCAGAGGTCTAAGCTACTCAGAAGCAAACACCGTACACGCGAGTGCATTAGTGGCACACAGCCTTGGTGGGTGAAAAATCACTTTCCGATTTGCTAAGAGAGCCATTCAGTGTAAAGGAACCCATGTCTGGGATTGGAAACCAGATCAGAATCCTATGGAGACAAAGATCATGCTCTTCACTGCCAAGCTCTCATTACTCTCTGACTAAAACAGGGGTTACAAACATCAAATTCTCCCTAAATTAATGCATTTAAACTATGCTAACTTCACTCTCCATTGTAGAACCTGTTCTTTCTCAGAAGGTAGTGAGACCTGAGGAGATAAACCACCCTCGCACTTCAGCCAAGCCACCGCTGAAAATCAAGAGGACATGGGGAGACAAGCAAGAATGCCACTGCCATGGTGAACCTGAAAATCAGCACCAGGGTGAAGGAGACAGACCCTGAGGATACTCAACACCTACCAAAGAGAGATCAGAGGCTCCTGAGAGCTCATCACTGAAGTAGACTTAAAACACACCCACCATGGCTCAGGGAATTTTGCAGAAGCGGGGGTAGAAAGATTGTAAGAGCCACAGGTTGAACTATCATGCCCAGAGGCATTCCCTCTCCCCCACAAAAAAATAACTGATTTCTGCTCCCATAATGCATAAGCCACAACCCCATGGGGAATACCTGCAACCCCACTGAGGTGGGTCCCCTGCAGAATGGGGGCAGAGATGTGGGAAAAGAAGATACCAACACATGATGTATCCATACAAAATATGTTGTTAATATTAATAATAAAAAGTCGTTATTGAAAAAAAATCTTTATGTCGGGAGGCCCTGAGGTTCTATTCTCTGATAAGGAAGCACCCACCATCTTCCTGCCAGTCAGGATATTGTAGTAGGACTTGAGAAACTTTCATGGGAAGATCAGGGTAGGCTGCCAGGGCTGGGCTTCAGAGGTCAATATGGTCACTTCTGTTTAAATCATAACAGTGCTTCCAAAATAATGAGTTTAGCCACTGAAATATCACATGATTGCTCAGTCAGTTTTCTTCCTGATATTCAAACAATAAATCCAATAAAACTGCATGAGATACCTGCTGCCAAGTTTTTCCTCTAGAAATCAGACATTTTCAGTTTAGATTGCCATAAAGTTGTCTTTAAAAAAAAAAAAAAAAAGCGGCATGTGCCCAACTTCGTGGATGTATTTGGATTAAATAAAGGAAAACGATAACAAAGAAATGGAAATAAGTTAAAGTTGAGCTCCTATCTACCTTCTAGACATTTCTCTAGATGGCATTCATAATCAAATGCAAACCGACTTTTATGAGGAATGGTTTAAAAATAAATTATCTATGAAAATAGACAAGACTATAGCTAAACAAAATAAAATAAATCATCTAGCAATATCTGAATTATTAAATTGAGTTAAAGCTCCAAGAAACTCCCCTTTTGCCTTCAAAATCAAGGAGCCTGGGACCTGTGTCCCTTGCTGTACTCTGTCCTATAAACCTGTGCAGAGGCAACAATACAAGGTAAGTGGAGGCATTCTGTGATTCCAAAACACTGGAATTTGAAGCAAAACTTCCGTCAGTCAGAAAAACATTTCAGCTTTGTAGACAAATCGTAATTTCTTTCACGCAGAGGGAAGCCTTTCCTTAATGTTATGTGGTCTGCGCCAGGAGGTGGCTGCTGTCTGAGAACAGAGAGCACCGAAGGTCCCCTGAGTCCCTGAGTCGTGTCTCTGCCTTGGAAGAAACATCTAGCATCTCTGCTTCAAATTCCACACGACAGTTCTCTACACCAAATTATCTCCACAATGGATTCCTTTTTAAGTAAATTCCATTTGAACTGAAGCCTAGAAGCCGAGATACAGTCTAGCAAACTAATATTCATTAGAGGAGATAAAAATAGCTTTCGTTCTATATACTGCGCACTATAACATGCCGTGGCCAGGTGTACCTGCAAATGTCTACTATAAAGACAAGAGAAAATCAGATCTTTTATTATTATTATTATTAATTTATTTATTTGAGAAAGAGAGAGAACGAAAATATGGGCGCCCCAGGGCCTCCAGCCACTACAAACGAACTCCAGATGCGTGCGCCCCCTTGTGCATCTGGCTAACGTGGGTCCTGGGGAATTGAGCCTCGAACCGGGGTCCTTAGTCTTCATAGGCAAGCGCTTAACTGCTAAGCCATCTCTCCAACCCAAAATCAGATTTTATTTAAAAAAAAAATGAAATAAAATTGAAAAGCATTTTCCACAGGCTGCATATCTTTGGCACAAGTATGACAGGGCAGGAGTGGTGGTAAATTGGTGTGGCATCGCAGGACCAGCTAGGCTCACAATGGGCGCAGTCTGGGTCCAGCTGCATATGTGTGTATATTGCCTGGGCAGCCCAGTGAGCGATTTCTAACTTCACAAGCAATTTCACGACATTTAGTTTTTGCTCTGAACTAACATGGAAAGCAACCAAAGCATGACTGAGAGAAACCCACTTTTCAGTCCCATCTATCACAGCACAGCTATGTGAGGAGAACCCTGTACTTCCCTGTTCCAGGACCCGCTCCTGACTGCCCGGATCAGCTGTGTGGAACCTTCCCTCAGCTCCACAGGTTGTCTCCTGATTCTAACCACCTTAGAGCATTACCACAGAATTTCACACATACTATACCCCAGTGGTCCATTTTATGGTATCTACTAAGGTAGTCATAGAAAGTTAAACAAACAAACAAAAAAAAGTGTCAAGGAAGGAGGCCACCCAAAGCTGTAAGGATGGTGTAATTAAAAAGATACAAAACTAGCTGGAGAGATGGCTTAGCAGTTAAGACACATGCCTGCTAAGTCTAAGGATGGGTGTTCAATTCCCCGGAAACCCTCATAAGTCAGATGCACATGGTGACACATGCATCTGAAGTTTGTTTGCAGTGGGTAGAGGCCCTGGCATGCCCATACTCTCTCTCTCTCTCTGTCTCTCTCTCTTCTCTCAACATAAATAAATGAAACATATTTTTTAAAATTTTTTTAAAAATAGATACAACACTGAGAGCCAAACAAAATTAGCAATCCCAAAACAGGGATATGAATGTCATCCTAACTCAAGGAATTCAGAAGCACACCTCAAAGCAAGAAGGCTAAGGATCAAAGGGATGAGCTCTCAGAGTGTTTATAGGGGTCAGGTGGTAAGGGGAACTCTTAGTGTGCCTCCTTTCATTCATGATGTTGATTTGGGAAAGGTGGCTCTATGTAAAGGACTGCTAGCCAGGCAAGATGTGTCTCCTTCAATGTCCTAGCAAACACGATCTCTTACCCCAGAGACAGTTAATGTCTTGATGAGTTGGTTCAGTCAGCAAGCATGAAGACAGGAGTTTGGGTTCTCAAGAGTTGAGTAAATGCAAGTTGGGCATGGAAACCAGCCTGTAACCCCAGCACTAGGAAGTAGAGACAAGGGATTCTTCAGCAATCAGAAGACAACTTAAGCTGGACGTGGTGGTGCACACCTTTAATCCCAGCACTAGGGAGGCAGAGGTAAGTAAATTGCTGTGAGTTCGAGGCCAACTTGAGACTACCTAATGAATTCCAGGCTGGCCTGGGCTACAGAATGAGATCCTACCTTGAAAAATAAAGATAAATAAATAAATAAGAAAATCAAAAAGAGGAAAAGAAAAATGAAGAAGACAGCTCAGATTCCACCATGGATCCCTTTACATCCATGGTCAGGGCCTCTGCTTCCATCTGGTTGCAAGAAGGCTCTATCTGTGTTAATCCTTAAGTCAGTATCTCTCTGGGCTACTTTGGGCACCTCTCCCCAGCTCACTTCTCTGTGTTCTAAACTCTATTTTCACTACACACTCAATGTCATAGTTCTACTCCACGAGTCTCTTACTTCCTTGGTCAGAATTTCGATGGATAATTGACAACTCTTTATCAGGATTATGGCATGCTTCTACTTCTTCCGTTTGGAAAAGCAAAGTCTTCCACTTATCCCACTTTGCCCATAAGCTAGCAGCAGTTCCCATGTTAATTCTTACCATAAATCTATGTGAAAAGATTACCTATATGTAAATGGTAAGACCCCACTGCTGAAGACACCTTAGGCTGCCAGCATGGAACACAGAGAGACCTGGCTGGAATCCAGAAGAGAGCCAGACCCCAGACACCTTGCTCATCAAGTGCTCTTAGGAGCTACATGAGCTACTGGGGGAAAGTGGCCAACAATGGTCCAAGTAAAAGGGGGCTAAGCTACTCAGAGGCAAACACCCTGATCATGACACACGCAAGTACAGTAGTGCACACAGTATTGGTGGGTAAACAAGAGCTTTCTAATTTGCTAAGAAATCCACTCAGTGAAAAGAAACCCATACCTGAATGTGGGAACAAGTTCTGAATCCTATGGCAACAAAGATTATGCTCTCTAATGTCGAGCTCCCACTAATCTTGGACTAAAAGAGGGACTATATCCATCAGATTCTCCATAAATTAATAAGGCTTATCCCATTTAAGCTGTGCTGACTTCACTGTCTGATGGAAGATTTGCTTTTCTTTTTCAGACAATAGCAAGAGCCAAGGGTATAAACCACCCCACGCACTTCAGCCAAGCCCTGCTGAAACCACAGGGGAAGTGGGGAGATGAGAAAAAGTGCTGCTTCCATGGTGAGCCTGACAATCCGCACCAGGGTGTAGGGGACAGACCCTGAGGATACTCAAATACCTACCAAAGCAGAGATCCAGAGGCTCCTAAGAGCTCATCACTGAAGTAGAGTTAAAACTCACCCACCATGGCTCAGGGCATTTTGTGGAAGAGAGGGCAGAAAGATTGTAAGAGCCACAGGTTAAGACATCACACCCAGAGGCCTGCCTCTCCCCAGGAACTGACTGCTGTTCCCACAATGCATAACCCACAACCCCATCCTGCATGCATCCCCAGTGGAAGGAGGGAAGAGGCAAGGGAAAGGACAAGACCAACACACAGTTGCTCATACTTGGTGTGTTCATATTTAATTTTAGAAGGTTACCTGTGTGCTTTTCCCCCAATTCTTCCTTCCTTGTGTCTTTCCTTTTTCACATCCCGTCTTGATCAACATCCAACAAGACTTCCTCTTACCACTACAATCACTTCATCAAAAATGCTCATATTTGGGCTGGAGAGATGGTTCAGTGGTTAAGGGGCTTGCCCGCAAAGCCTAAAAAACCTGGATTAAATTCCCCAGTACCTATGCAAAGCCAGATGCACAGTGGTGCTTGTATCTGGAGTATGTTTGCAGTGGCTAGAGACCCTGGTGTCCTCGTTCTCGCTGCCTCTCTTCTTTCTTTCTCTCTCTGCTTTCAAATAAATAAACAAAATAAAATAAAGGGGAGGAGCGATCTAGGGACATGATTCGGTTGATAAAAGCTCTTACCGCTGGTGTGTCTGAGCCCCAACACACACGGCTGTGGCCCCATGCATGCAAGCACACACAAGTTAAAACCTTAATAATAAATTGTTTACTGTGAACAAACAGGAAGACGTGCAAAATTATGAAATTAGAAATGTGAACACAAAATGCTAATTTTCTAAAATTAAATATGAAATCATTCAATACAATAAAAAACATAATCTGGAAATCTATCTACTTAAAATGCTCATTCTAATATTCAGAAAAATATTTTTTAAAGCTTCTAACAGTACATTGAAGGATATTAGAAATAAAGAAAAACACTACAGGACTCATTATTTTGTTACTGAATGCCTATAAGGAAAGTTATTACATAAGAGAATTGGTATTGCAAAGAAATTGTAGAGTGTTGAAAAAATTAAAAATTGCTTTACCCTATACAGAGTTTAGGACACTTGTGGGCCAAATATTTAAGGAAAAATACTGGGTAAAACATTTGTAATTTAAAGAAGAGAATGATGTTCCACATAAAAAAGCATAGAATCATAAAATCTTTTCAATATGATTTCACTATACTTTGAAAGTTGCAGGCATTAAAAGTCACTATTAAACTGTGAAAGGTAGGAGCTGGAGAGATGGCTTAGCAGTTAAACGCTTGCCTATGAAGCCAAAGGATCCCGGTTCGAGGCTCATTTCCCCAATACCCACATAAATCAGATGCACAAGGTGGCACATGTATCTGGAGTTGGTTTACAGTGGCTGGAGGCCCTGATGTGCCCATTCTCTTTCTCTCTTTCTGCCTCTTTCTCTCTCTGTCTTTTGCTCTCAAATAAACAAATACAACAAGCAAACAAACAAAAAAAAAAAAAACGGTGAAAGGCAAGCCACAAAATGGAGAAAATATTTGAAATTCATATGACTGACAAAGGAGTGATACCTAAAATATAAATTTACAAATAAGGAAAAAACAATCTAGGGCTGGACATACACCTCGACCAGCATGTATGAAGACCTAGGTTCAATCCCTAGCACCATCAAAATAAATAATAAGCAATAAAAAATATTTTTAAGAAAAATGATTAGAAAAAGAGACAAGAGAAATAAACAGCCAACTTACAGAAGAAACAAAAATAGCAACCCTGGAGGCCAAGTCCAAGTGTGCTCCTAATGCATTCCCCTAGAAGCAAGTCCACAGATGGAACCCTTGACCTTCTACACACACCACATGTGGCTGAGCAGCAACTGTGGAGATGTCACACTGAACCTGGCATGTGTCGTCACCCAACAGAGATCTGAACTAGCAATACTGTCTCACTAAAGACCCCCCCAAAAATCTATTGGTCCCTATCAAAGGATAGTGTGGGGTCCAGTCAGTGGTCTCCCCAGAATGCACAGCACAGGCAACAATTACACTCAACCTCAGTAGACCAGAAGTGGCCAAGCCCAAGAAGAGAATCTAAAACCAAGGACTGTCTATGTGCAGTTGCTGCCAGCTGACCGGTCGGGAGTCCCAAGACTAAGTTAAACAGCAATGACCCCTACAAAGGCCAGAAATGACAACCATTTCCTCAATGCCCACACCCCAATTCAAAGATACTGTGTGCAAGGAAAATAAGACGCCACTAAGCAAGAGTAACAAGACAACAATGGACTTAGAAGAAATTGAAATCTATGAGTGACAGTACGTTCACAATAATCCATTCACCTTCAGGGAATTCTAAAAAATTTTGATGGAAACTCACATGCAATTTACAAATAATTCGTGAAAAATAAGAAGTGAGATGAGACATTAAAAATAATTTAAAATGTCAAAATGAAACAACAACTGCACTAAATGTTAACCATTTATTTTTTTATCTTTGAGTATGACGCTTCTATGCATAGAAATGCATATATGTGTTTGTGTGTGCAGGCATGCACATACCACAGCATGCATATGGAAGCCAGGGGATGACCTCAGGTTTCTGTTTGTTTTCTCCGTCTTGTTTGAAGAAGCATTTGTCAGGTTAGCCAGCCTCGAGTTTCCAGGGAGTCTCCTGTCTCTATCTCCCATGTGTTACAGAAGAAAAGTTAAAAGGAACTGTAGGTATATTTAAAGAAATAATGCTGACATTTTCCAAAACCTGAGGCAAGATGGCAACATCCATATGCAGAAAGGTTAGAGGTCTCCAGTAGATAAATGTCAACCCAAAGAGAAGAGCTCCAAGACACACCATAAATAAGTTGTGAGAGATTAAAGACAAAATAAGAATGCAGGAGCAGCAAGATATATATATTATATACATAATATATATTATATATATAACTTTATATAATATAATATAATATAATATAATATAATATAATAAAATAAATATATATTATATCCTGGCTGGAGACTTGGCTTAGCTGTTAAGGCACATGCCTACAAAGCCTAAGGACCCTGGTTCAATTCTCCAGGTCCCACATAAGCCAGATGCACATGGTGGTGCACGGGTCTTGAGTTTGTTTGCAGTGGCTAGAGGCCCTGGCACACCCTTTCTTTCTCTCTCTCTCTCTCTCTCTCTCTCTCTCTCTCTCATAAATAAATAAAAATAAAATCTTTTTTTAAAATTCCTATTCAAGAAAGCCCTAAGTACATCAGTGGTAGATTGCTCAGCAGAAACCAGTGACCAAGGGACACAACATCCCATTCAACTCTAGTGACTTCCAAGAACCACAGAGAAGGAGCCAGAGTTTTCACTGCTGCCTAACTTCTTTCATATTGGTCGAAGGTAGACATCTTTACTGTCCACTCAGCTCAGCAGAATCTAGCCTGCTGCTTTTTTTCTGACCCCCGCCCCAGTTGCGCCCTAGGGGATCCCTCTGCTCTAATCACAGCAGCGTCTTCATAGTCCAGTAAGCGCAGCCAGTATGCCTCCAGCCTCCAGCGTTTCACTGTCCCGCTTCCAGACTCTAGAGCCTCCCCCTCGGCCCCTTCTTCCTCCCCTAAAGCTTGTGTGCAGCCGTATTTCTGCATGCAGCCTGCTCCGACCAGCTGACTTTACACAGCGCAGGAATCCGCACCCTTTGTCCCATTCTCGTGTTTTTCAGTTTTTCATAGCACTCGTTTAAATAGATCTTCATTTCTTTTAAAATGCTTGCTGTTTATTTTGCTAAAATGTAACTTTTATGAAGCCCTACTAATTGCTTTGACCCCTGATACACCCCCAGTGGCCCAGAAGAGTAAAGGGACTGTATTTAAGTTTTCAAAAAGCACTTGTTTGCAGGGCACTATTGAAAGATAACCTTTCTGCATTACTCTTTTTTTAATGTTATTTTTTAAATTTTATTTCTTCTCAATTTTTATTAACATTTTCCTGTATTACTCTTTAAAATATTATTTTATTTATTTGAGAGAGAGAGGAAGAGAGAAAATGGGCATGCAAGGGCCTCCAGCTACAGCAAACAAACTAGAGACATTCACACTTTTTGCATCTGGCTTATGTGGGTCCTGGGGAGTTGAACCTGGGTCCTTTGGCTTTGCAGACAGGTGCCTTAACTGCTAAGCCATCTCTCTAACACATCTGTGCACTTTCTTAACACTCCTCTTTGACTATGTATGTACGTTTACCCATGTGCATCCTTTACTATGTTAAGTACACACCTAAGTTCGTTCAACCTAAATCTGTTGTAAAAATTAAAACAGACAAGGAATTCTACTGTGGGGAAGGATGTAGTGAAATCAAACAAATACAGTAAAAGCTGGTGAAGAAAAAAACTTAATCAGGGAAGATCAGTAAAGAGGGGAGAGTAAAAAAGGTTACCTTTGACCAGTGATATGAGAGAAGGTAGTGAGCAAGCCCATGCAGGTACTTGGAAAGGGTCATGTTAATGAATAAAAAGTTCTGGTTAGACATCATCACCACCGAATTGTCTTGTAAATGTATGTGCTTATGCCCACTGATTAATGCTGTTACGGCTTTTGTTGGGAGAAGTTTCTGTTTTAATGGGGTGGTAAATATTGGGGAGGTCCAGTACTCATCAAGTTGGGAGGAGAAGAGAAAGCCTAGTCATCTCTGTCATATCTATCATTGCAGAGAAAGTGTCAGAAAGAACGATTTTAGTGTTGCTCTCACAGCTAGCCAGAGAAACTTGTCTATGGAGGTGGTGGTAGAGACTGAGGAGACTCAAGACTTGTCAAAGCTGAAGAGACTGTTGAGAATTGAATGCTAATTGAGACATGTCTGTCATTGTCTCCAAGGCTCAAAGAACATTATGGAGAAGGGGGCAGAAAGTATGAAAGAGCCACAAGGTAGGAGGGAGTGCGTTGGGGGCTATCCTTCGAACATGGACTGACTGGCACATTCATGGCCTCACATTGGATTCAGTTACCTTCCCCCCATGAGCCCTGCACAGTTCTGAGCCCATCAACATTTTTCCATGAAGGATGAAGAAAGTAAAATGACTGCCACATCCAAACAGAGAAAGGACTACTTAGAAAGAGGAAGGTCCTGAGGGTAATCAGATAGGAATGCAATCAAATTACAGTATGTTCATGTATTGAATTTCTCAATTAAAAATCTATCGGCATTTGGCTGGAAAGGTGGCTTAGCAGTGAAGGGGCTTGCCTGCTAAGCCTAAGGACCCAGGTTCGATTCCAAAGTACCTACGTAAGCCAGATGCACATGGTGGCACATGTGTCTGGAGTTTGTTTGCAGTGGAGGGATGTCCTGGTATGCCCATCCACCACCCCCCAAATAAGTAAACAAATAAAAAATTTTTTAAGTTGGTATTCAAAACAAAACACCATTCTGGATAGAAACATGTGTGGTCACAGAAAGTAGAAAAGTTCCTTGTGGGTGGAATAGGAAGGAGATGGGGATGTCCACAGGCCCCAGTTCTGAGCATGGTTCAGTGGCACCGGAGTCCCAAGGAGCCTTGTAAGACAACTTGGTCTGTTTAGAATTTTTTTTTTTTAAGCCAAATTGAAGGATCAGGAACAAAGAAACCATGTGATAAATTATGTGCTCTTCATATATTACCTGATTCATAAAATAATAGCAAACATTTATTTTTATTTTCCCAAAGTCAATAAGATTCGAAAGGGAAGATGCACAGGAAATGTATGTGTGAGAATACTGATAACAAAACCTTTCTGTTCAAACCACCTGCGGCCTTTAACAGTTTAGTTTGTCGTTACACTCCTCTACTTGCTACTATGGTAGTTTCTGATAAGTATTTGGGTCATTTCTCACTAAATAAAGATCTTGAATAAAATTCATTATTTTAAGAATTTTCTTCTTAGTGAGTAGAAGCATGCCATAAAAAAGCAATTAAATTAATAATATAAAGAAATGTTGAAGATTATGAGGAAAATGAAAAGAGGCTACATGTGCAGACAATGAAGGAAAGAGGCACAGAGTGAATGAGGGGCTCAGTCTGTATAAGTTAGTCAGATAAAAAGAGACACAGGAGGCTTCTTTTTATTTTATTTTATTTATTTATTTTATTTTAAGAATGTGATAAAACCAGGCACTCAGGTGTTTGTAGAAAGAACACTCCGGGTAACTGGAACATAAAGTGTTCATGTATTAGAAGGCATTCAACTCTAGGCTGGAGAGATGGCTTAGCAGTTAAGGCGTTTGCCTGCAAAGCCAAACGATCCTGGTTCAACTTTCCAGGACTCACATAAGCCAGGTGCACAAGGTGGCACATGCATCTGGAGTTCATCTTCAGTGGCTGGAGGCCTTGGCATGCCCATTCTCTCTCTCTCTCTCTCCCCCCACCCTTGAATAAATAAATTATATATACATATTTTAAAAAAAAGAAAGCATTCAACTCCTACTTCTTCGCATATCCCAAGATGAAACTCTTCCACTCAGGCCAATTTATTAGCTTTATAAAAGTATTCATATGTCTTCCTTTTCATATACCTTTATTTTTACCATTATTTTTTATTTATAAGTAAATAAAAATTGGAGTCAAAATTTGGAAAATAGTCTGATTTTTTTTCCTTTAGACTGTAACTAAAAATTCACACACACACACTCAGAAAAAGAATATGAACAATTTCTCTAGGTATATTCTCTTCAATTCTTTTAAAAGCATAAAAGCCATGTGGATTTGCAGTGCTAGGAAGCATTTTCATGGCACTTTTTTCCAAGAAGATAGCAACAATCTCAAGATCAATTATGTATTCTTTTTGTATCACATAGATTATGTGTTACTTAGATTATTACAATAAATAATAAATAAATAAATAATAAGATTTACTGATCATTCTTTACACCAAGGATTGTTCTATCTGCATGTGGTGTGGTATGATATGGCATCCACTAGCTACATGTGGCTACTTAAATATAATACAAATCCCATAAAGTCCTAAGTTTGCTTCCTCATTCAGGTTTACAAATCTTCTGTGCCTAACAGTTCCATGTGTCTCGTAGTCATCTTAAAGGCAATTCTGTCATCACACAAAGTTCTACACTACCATTTTACAACACTATCAACCAGAAGGCACAGTTATTAGCATCCTCTTTAATTCATATACAAGAAAAAATGAGGCAGGAAAATTATATAACTGCCCTGACATTACATTCCCAGTACAAATTACATAATAGAACTGCCAATCATTTTTAGCAATAAAATGTCAACACAGGAGCGACTGTAACTTTTGAATCCTGCTAGAAGATAGAAATTTTAGCACCATGAAACAGCAGTTAGAACCGCTAAGACATGATACAAGATCACCTGCTGGTTTGGCTTTGTTTTGTCTCAAGTCCAGCATAACGTCTGCCTTGAGGAAGGTGAATGCGCAGTGGAATACTGCCGCAAAAAATAAATGAGACAGAGCAATCGGCAGTCCTGTGACTTTAACCGGAGGTGACATTGCAAGTCGTTACAAAGAAAAGCACTGTATGTAAAGTACTGTGTACAGTGCTTTATCTTATCTACATATGCATGCGGATTTTTGAGTTATAACCCAGTAATGTCATCTTTGCATTTCTAATGACATGGCAGATTTATAGCTAGAGACAGATGTTCCATGCTTATAATGTCTGTGGGGAAGTTAGGCACACAGCAGACTTGCTAAATTTTCTCTTCTTGGGTACTCATATCCTTTGCTGTTAGATATAGAGAGGAACTAGTGGTGTTTGAAGTCATGATGAATGTCATTCCTTACTGGAATTCCATGACAATTTTGCACACTTGGAAAAGCAAACTATATTGACTTTAGAACTCTCTTTCATGGTGAAATTGAACCTCTTTCAAACCACTGTCATATAACCTCAATTTGCATTTAAAATTCATGTTAAAGAACCAACATCACGCTTTTATTCTCCAATTATGGGTTAATTTTATTCTATAGATAAACACATAAGTATATATATATACATATTTATAATATGTATATATATACATATTTATAATATGTATATATATACATATATGTATATATATATGTATATATATATGTGTGTATGTATATATATATATATATATATGTATATATATAATCATGAACAAATAAGATATAAATTCAGAAAAGATTTTTTATTAGGTAGCTTTCTCATTGTTGTGACCAGATGCCTAACAAGAAGCAACTGGAGAGTGGCTTATTTTGGCTCCCAGTTTTGGAGTACAGTCCATCTTGGTAGGGAAAGTGTAGTGATGACACATGAAGCAACTGGTCACATTCAAGCTGAAGCCAAGAAACAGAAGTGAGGAATGCCGGTACTTAGCTCACTTTCTCCTCTATAACTGATCCATGATCAGCCCACATAATGGTATAACCCACAGTTAGGGCATGTCTTCCCATCTCAATTAACCTAATCCCAAAACTTCCTCAAAAATGTTCCCAGAGATTTACCTCATATGCGATTCTAAAGCAAAGCAAGTTGGCAGTTGAGATGACCCATCCCAAGTCCACCCCTTGTCAACTTGACATGCAAACATAATATAACATCACATCACATCACACAACTTTTCATCCTTTGTCCTCATAGGCTCATGACCATCTCACAATGCAAACTGTCTTCAATTTCACTTCAAAAGTCAGTCTCCATAATCTTTAACAGTGCTAACACTGTTCAAAAGTGTAATTTCGGGCTGGAGATGGCTTAGCGGTTAAGCGCTTGCCTGTGAAGCCTAAGGACCCCGGTTCGAGGCTCAGTTCGCCAGGTCCCACGTTAGCCAGATGCACAAGGTGGCGCACGCGTCTGGAGTTCGTTTTCAGAGGCTGGAAGCCCTGGCGCACCCATTCTCTCTCTCTCCCTCTATCTGTCTTTCTCTCTGTGTCTGTCGCTCTCAAATAAATAAATAAATAATTTTTTAAAAAAAAGTGTAATTTCAGACTTTCTTCTGAGACTCAGGTAATCTAACAACATTATATATACATATGTGTGTGTGTGTGTGTGTGTGTGTGTGTGTATATATATATATATATATATATATATATATATATATATATATATGTTGTTATATATATATATATATATATAATATATAAACATATATATATATATATATAAAAGGTTTTCTAAAACACAATGTCACAGGGTGAATACTCCCATTCCAGAGGAGATGGATAAAGGCATAGCAAGGAAAGGGACCAAAGGAAAATGGAAACCCAATGGGGGAAACACCAAAGCCTGCAGCTCTATGCCCAGCATCAGAGTCTTGTGATGAAATCATCTGAGCTCCAAGGGGATTAAGTAGCCCTTTCCTCCTAGCTTTGCCACCTGAAGCACACAGCAGTCTCTCAGGCAAGCCGCACTCCTGTGTGGGGTCTCGATGAGAAACTCAGGCTCCAACTTTACAACTTCACACAGTGCCCAGTTAATGACTCCTAGATAGGACTCCAACCTTGCCACACATTGCTTGGTGTCACACGCCCTCTGGAAACATGCAGCAGGACCTTATGACCCTTCCAATCTTGCATCTTTCTTGCCTCCAAAACCAATACTGTGTAGACAACACTGCCAAGTTCTGCTGCTAGCTTGGGATGGAACTTGGCCCCAATAACCATAGGTGTATTGACCTCTGTGTGCCTTCCAGGATGACCCTGGTGAAACTAGTTCCTAGAAAGTTGTTTAGATCTGGTAACCCCTTCATCAGCATTCTCAGTTTAGGCTCTCTCCTTTCTTTTTCACAAGATAGACCTTTCAGTGAGTGGGACTTGTCTTCAAGGCACTTTTTCTGTTGTCCTAGTGCAACGGCCTAGGTTTCTTTTCAACAGTTACATCTGCTTTCAAACCTGACTTATCTATAACATCAAACTTCTTCACATCTTTTCCTTACCAAGTTGTAAAGTTTCAGATCCCTGTGCTCTGCTCTTAGGCTCTCTCAGTATATACCTGAACGAGAGCAGGAAGCAGTAGCCATTCCTCAGCCTAAATTCTATCCTTTCTTGAATTTCCTCTGCCAAGCAAATTAGTCCGTTGCTTTTGTATTTTGCCTAGTAAGGTTCTCCAGACATGGACAAAATGCACTCAGATTATTTTCCAGAATGTCAGGAGAATTGCCTCTAGCTTAAATCTCAATAGAGTCCCTGTTCCCCTAATTCTCGCGGGCCAGGTCCAACTTTTGACAATTCTCTCAGCAGTCTGGTATTCCAAACTTCCACCAGAATGGCCCATTAAGCTCTGCTTATAGCATTCTAGAGCCTTTCTATCCCAAAGTTCCAAACTCTTCCACATTACTGGCCCAAACCAATTCCAAAGGTCTAAGAACCACAAGGTCAGGTTTATCACAGCAACAACTCCATTCTCAAGTACCAATTTTCTCTCTTAGCCACTGTTCTGGTTGCTGTGATCAAATAGCTATTAAGAAGTAACTTAAGGGAGGAAAGGTTTACTTTGGCTCACAGTTTTAAAGTACAGTCCATAATGGCAGGGAAGGTGTCACGGGATCCTGAAACAATCAACCTCAAGCCAGAAAGCAGAAAGTAGTGAATGCTGGTCAGCTCACTTTCCTCACTTCCTCCTTTTCATTTAGATGGGGGTCCCTACTCATGAAATTGTGCTGGTCCCAGTTAGGCTAAGCCGTCCCACAGCAGTTAACCTAATCTAGGAACTCCTGCATATACAAGCACAGAGATTCATCTCATGGATGATTCTAGATTCAATCAAGTTGAAAAATGAAATGGCCATAGACTCAATAACTAAATTACCATAGATTGTTCATCTTATTTCTCCTTTCCTAGAGTTTGTTCACTGAGAAATGTGACTTTTAAAAAATTCTGTATATATCTCTTATTTAGTTATTTATTTAAGAATGAGAATGGGCACACCAGGGCTTTTAACCACTGCACACAAACTCCAGATGTAAGCACCAAGATGTGCATCTGGCTTACATGGGTATTGGGAATCGAACTTGAGTCCTTAGGCTTTGCAGGAAAGTGCCTTAGTTGCTAAGCCATCTCTCCAACCTGTGACTTTTTTTTGTACAAAATCTGTTTTTTTCTACATTAGTTTTTTAGGAAATTAGGCTTTTACTCTGGTAGTATGATATAACAAGGAAATAGAAATTTCCCCTTTCTAAAAATCCACCCAGATCAACCAATGCCTAAACATATAATTTACATTCTCAGAAAGTAAATATTAACCACTAAGTAAGGCCTGTTCTTTGCTCCATGAGGTAATATGATGCATCCTGAAAGTATTTCAGGCTCTGACGATTACAATGTGACATGATACATAAATGATATAAGAATTGTTAAGTAAAGGGAAATCAGTTTTCATTTGGCAATGATAGACAGGTCATGAAGAAAGTTACTTTGGAAACTAAGGCTGGAGGATCATGAGTTTAAGGCTATTCTAAGCTATATTATAAGATCTTCTCCCCAAACAAAGAAAACTTACATTGAAGATTGGCCTCAGAGGATGGATACAATTTACTGGCTAGCAATGAGGAAAATATATTTTGAGGAGTGAACAAGTTGGCAAGATTCGACCATGATAAGTAGTTGAAATGGCTCTCATATCATTTAGGTCAAAGGAAATTGAACTGAAAGTTAATGAGATCCAGTAGATCTTGAGTACGTGAAGTTTGTAAAACTGTTTGCCCGTCTTCTCCTCTCAGCTAGTGCAGAACACAGCAATGTTTAATCCTATCTTCAGATCCAAAGCTAATTTCTCAGTCCTGCAAGTCAGTCAGAGAATCCTTGTTTTCCTGTTGTTAAGAGTTGGTTTAGGAGAAGTAAAGGACCAATTAAGTGAGAAGGTCATCTATTGTGGGGTTTTGGTAAATATCACTCTGTCCTTAAACATCAAAGACTGGGCACATGTCCTTCTGGTGTTGGACCTTTAGTGACACCTCGAGTTTCTACAGCTGTTTTGTTATCAATCTAAGGTACAATCAACAAGAGGGAGAAAATGCAGAGTGAAAATAACTTCTAAGAAGCAGGAGATTCAAATGCAACTAAAAGTGTATTAGTATTGCAGGCTCCGAATTATCTTATCCCATTTGAAATTAGATTTTGTTTTTCTGTTTTAATTAGATTTTGTTTTTCTGTTTTTGTTTTTCAAGGTAGGGTCTCACTTTAGCCCAGGCTGACCTGGAATTCACTATGGAGTCTTAGGGTGGCCTTGAACTCACTGTGATCCTCCTACTTCTGCCTCCCGAGGGCTGGCATTAAAGGCGTGTACCACCACACCTGGCTAGATTTTGTTTTTCTTACGTGGTACACCCAGACTTAGGACCCTCAACTTGCCCACATCAGGGTGGAGAATAAGGAACTGCAGATGTTCATACAGGGTAAATATAAGGTTGATCTTATCATGATGTGTGAGATGGATTCACATGAAAGCTAATAGGAAGTGTTAGTAACCAGAGAGTAATAATTGCTCAGGTAATACAGTTCTGAATACGGGATTGTCTATGATAATGCAAGCTTTGAAAAGAGATGAGATGATGCAAGAAAAAAAAAAAAGACCAGCAAGAAAATTCACAGATAGAGAACAACATGTTCCACTAGGAAAAAAAGAGAAAAAAAAAAAAAAAACTATGAATCTAGAAAATAAACATCTTCTTAGCCAGGAGTCAGAGTGTGTATATACTGAAAGTACTTCAAATAGGATCAGGCATCAGTCAATTGCACTGAGCAACAGCCAGCTTCACAGCCATATACTCTCTTTCTGGTTCCTCTTGTTCTGTACTCTGACTCTTGGATTGAATCCTCTCTGGCAGCCATGTAAGAGCCTGGGCCTTATGCCCTGCAGTCCAGGTAACCCCAAGCCAAGTCACCTCTTTGGAAGCCTGGATGAAAAGATCCTAAATTCCACTCTGTATTTAAAATTCTCTGGTTCTAATAAACAAAGCACTGTGCTTTCTGAGAGTGCCCATCCCACAGCAGAGCTGAGATGATTTCCTCCTTCATGAACAAGTTATTATTGGAAGGAAAAATCTTATATCGCTATATGAGAAAAGAGGCCCTCTAAATTCTATTGTTTTGCCGCTGTTTTGTTGAGTTTAATGTTTTCTTATTTCCTTGCATTGCCAGCCATGGGCTTGAAAATGCTTTTCCTATCTTGGGATATTTGTTTTGATGGTTTCACTGTGTTGGAATATATCCTGTAGTAAGCAGTCTGGCACATTCTCAAGAGATGCCTTAGAAACATATTCTTGTCTCTAACTGAATTGGCTAATAAAAGTAATATAAATGAAGATGGGAAAAAAAAAGGCAACAGGAAACAATATTGAAATTTCCAATTTACCAGACATAGGGGACAAAATAGTAAAGGATATTGTCAGAGTTCCCAGAACAGAGGAGCATTTCACAATCTATCTCTTAGAAGTGACACCAGTTCCACACATTTTTGGAGAGTTGATAACTACCTCCATCAAGAACTCAGAAAGTGCATACGAAAAGCTACAGCAAGCAGTGATGAATGACACGTGCAATTGCTAGTGGGTGGGATTACCTGTGTTAGAAAAGTAATTAGCATTATACTCAGAATACACACACACACACACAGCTCAAGTTTTGCAAGCACGAATTTCTTCATGCAAAAATTGAATAAGCATAGACATTCCTCCACAAAGGTAGCAAGCAGGCTGGGCATTTTGTTCTTTAATTTCAGAGAGTGGCCATCAGATTTGATAAGGAGACTACTGACATGAACAAATTTTGAACAGCTTTCATCTACGTCTGCAGCCTGAGAACGTTTCACAGAGTTATGCAAACTCGCGTGTGCGGAAGATTCACTTGTTCAGATTAAGAGATAGGGCTTCACATCGCTCGGTGCACTGCTTTGCAGCCACGACAAAGGAGTCCTGACATGAGTCTGAGCCACTAAACGCAACTCTCACATCCCCGTTGCCAACAGGGATACTTGGTTGAGGTTTCCAGGGAGAGCATAGTACAAGTATTCACTTAGCTAAATAGCAATGATTATTAAACATTCTTGCCTCTATAAGAATTTCTCTTTCTTCTGGAAAACCTTCTTTTCCTTTTATGAGGAGTTGGTGAACTCAATCATAATGAAAAATATGTATGATATAAATGTGCTATTGCACAATGGGTGATCTGTTACCTCCCCCACGGGTGTTTGCTTGTTTTCCACTCGATGGGGCAAAAATACCAAGTAATATAGAATTATTAATAGTGTAAAGATGGACTTGGGGTATAAGAAAAGTCTGGCTGTCCTATTTCCCCCATTATAATGCCTGAGTCAGTCTTCTGGCCTGATTTTGTACACAGTACAACTCAGTCTTTGCCTTTTCTGTATAGCAAAAGACTTGGCCTGGGGCTGGAGAAATGGCTTTGGGGTCAAGGCATTTTGCTTGCAAAGCCAAAGGACCTCGGTTTGAATACCCAGGACCCATGTAAGCCAAATGTGCAAGGTGGCACATGCATCTGGAATTGGTTTGTAGTGGCTAGAGGCCCTTGTATGCCCATTCTCTCTCTCTCTCTCTCTCTCTCTCTCTCTCTCTCTGTGTGTGTGTGTGTGTGTGTGTGTGTGTGTGTGTGTGTGTGTGTCTACCTCTCTCTCTCAAATAAATTAATTTTTTTAATTATAAAAAAGACTTGGCCTCTTACTGTTCATAGAAGAACTGCGGAAGGTTTATATAAAGGAGGATGCATATCTTCTCTCTGCTCTGAGGACCTTTCACATGAAGTTTTGGTTTTTGTGAGAAGCACTTCTGCACAGGAGCAGCCTCCCAACTTCCCTTGTGGACTCAACATGGGATCAGAAAGCCAAGTTGCAGAAAAACCAGCTAATTGGAGTTCAGAAGCTGGGCGAACGGCGTGAGGTAAGCAGGGTTTACCACCAGGCCAGAAAGGGACAGTTGAAAGTGACACCGCCACCCGTGCAGTGAGCTGGATCCTACGGACATGTTCAGCCGTTACCACTTATTAAGACTTTACAGACTTGGAATGGGCACACAGAAATGGGGAGAAAAATAAAATCAAATGTTTTCCAGTTGCTCAAAGCCTTGTTGAATATCTCATCAATGCCACACCTGCACTCGAAGAGAGAAAGAGCTATGATGGGTGTTGGAAGAACAGGGGAGAAAATAGCTCCTGAAAGCTTTCGCTTGAGACTAAAACTTAATTTGAGTTAAGATAATCTTGACGTTTCTTGGATCTTGTTGTCCAATTTCACAACTTCAATGGTGTGTTGCATGAACGCCCGAAGAAGTCTTTGACGCTGAGCAATACTCCTTTGTTAGTACCGTTTGAAAATACCACCTCCCCATTCAAACTACCCCCCCATTTGTTGATCCAATGGTTTACTTTTTAAAGAAAATGTATTTTCCTCTTATCCTGCTGCCTCCATCACATTTCGCAAAATGTTAACATTCGTTCATTATGTTGCACATTGCCTCCGAGAAATGTCATCAGAATTGTAAAATTATTCAGTGTCTTGTGACTTTGTCAGTATTTACCCAAGTTTCCTTGCAGATGTATTCATGAATAAATTTTACATGCTCTATAAAGCTAGCTGCATTCCCAGATATTGCCATTCAGAGTTTTATGAGATCCTAATTGTATGGAGTTGATGTTCTCTGTCACATATATGTCCTTGTTGATTCTAGAGTACTTTACTTTAGAAAATAGCTAAACAGAAATTTAAAAAAAAAAAAGCAGCATGTAAACCACACAGTTGCCAGAAGTGAATTACATGCTTAATTAATGCTGGCTGTGGCCATATAAACTAAAGAGATAACCTTTGATAATTAAAAACACACACACTAAAACAAAAGAAAAAAACACACGCACACATTAATCCTTTGCAACAGAATGTTTCTACAATTCAAGGAAGTCAACTATCTTCCCCGGTTCTATTAAACCGATGACCCTTTTACTTTGGCTTAATTCTGGTGGACAGTTTAGGTTTTCCATACACAAGCTCACTGCTAATGATCCTCTCCTCCTCACTCTTGACTCATGGAAATGACCAGGAGCTGTTGCTAAGTGAGAATAGTGCCCATTCGTGTGCCTAACTGGCTTGCTGCCCAGATGCTCTTGCCATCTGTTGGAAACCTAGCCCAGTAGAAACAGAAGGTAGACTTAAAAATGTACTTTTCCTCCTGCCTTTAAAAAAGTGTGTTTCTCATGCTTTAATAATTTGCCTCATGAACAGGCCTTAATTCATGGCCCCAGATACTGAAGCACTGCACTTTATTTTCCTTTTACAGAGAAACTTTGCATCACAATATATTTAAACCAAATTTCACTCCATTTATCTCTGTTTCATGATTTTTTTTTTTTTCCCACAGATTTTTCTCCTACCTCTGCCTCCCAAGCGTTAGGATTAAAGGCTTGTGCCACCACACCTGGCCAAGCAATAATGTTGATGATAAAAAGTAAAAGATTAGAGAAGCTGTTATTGTTGTTTTAGTAAGAAGAGGTCAATCAAGAGAAGGGGGACACAAGCCAGGCGTGGTGGCGCACGCCTTTAATCCCAGCACTCGGAAGGCAGAGGTAGGAGGATCACCATGAGTTCGAGGCCACCCTGAGACTCCATAGTGAATTCCAAGTCAGTCTGGGCCAGAGAAAAAACATACCTTGGAAAAAAAAAAAACACAGAGAGAGAAAGGGGGACATGAGGAAGGGCAGTTTCTAAGCAAGAGTACTTTATCATGTGACATATGATTGTCAGTAGAAGACTGTCAAAATTTAAATGAAGGCTGGAGAAATGGCTCAGCACTTAAAGGTACTTGCCTACAAAACCTAATGACCCAGGTTCAACTCCCCAGTATTCACATACAGCCAGATGTACAAAGTGATGCAAGCATCTGGAATTCACTTAGAGCAACAGGAGGCCTAGATGCTCTCTCTCTCTCTCTCTCTCTCTCCTGGAAAATAAATAAATAAACATTTATTTATGTAAGAGGGAGGAAGAGGTAGATTAATAGATGATTGATAGATAGATGGTAGATAGAGTGGGCACACCAGGGCCTCCAGGCATTGTAAATGAACACCAGACACATGTGCCACCTTGCACATCTAGCTTATGTGGGTCCTAGGGAATCAAACCTGGGGCCTTTGGCTTTTCAGGCAAGTGCCTTAACCACTAAGCCATCTCTTCAGTCTGTAAATATTTTCAATTTTTTTTTAAAAAAATGAAAATAAAGGTATAAAAAGAACAGGCATAAAGTCTCTAAAAAAACTTTTAAATGAGTGTCACAAAATTGCCCACTCAGGTTCATGCAGGCAGACAGTTGATTAACAGGGATTCGCTTCAGCATTCATCCTATTTCTTGAACCTAAGAAGGTCTATGGTATACTAGGCTTCACCCTTACCCAAAATACTCTATAAGCCATATGAATAACCCGAGCCCTTCAACAGCAGACCTCACACGTTTGTGACAGCTGAACCAGATCAGTGCACATTTCTGGCTACAGTTTCTGGCTGGTAGATTTAGGGTAGGGCCCAATAATTGGCATTTCTAACAAGTTCTCATGGGAGAAATGGGTTATTTTAGACTTAAAGAGGATATTAAAAGGGGGACAAGTTATGGGGAAAAAGAGAAGACACTGGTGCCAAGGAGGAAGAGATAGCCTCTGAGGAACATGGTTTTATAGCTGGAAGGGACATAAGTGCCAGTGGTCTGCCTATAACCCCTTCAATCAGAAAGCTTTCATACTTAAGCCCTTGGGAGTCACTTGACTCTTCAGGGTAAGTTAATGGGCTAGTACAAAACAGGGGCAAGTGAAAACTTCACCAGTTTTGCCAAGACTTTTTGGCACTCCCCCCCAAAAAAACATCTTTCAGAGACTTGATCATTAGTATGTCAACTATGTTCTCTTTAAGTGCCTTTCCCTTAAAAATAAAAGTAAATAAATAAATACTAGGGCAATGCACAAAACAAAGGGGAAAAATCTCAAGCCCCAGGGGGCATGTCCATTTGGACAGATGAAGAATAGATGAGGCACTTCCTTCCCTCCATGTGCTGAGGACTGCTTCAGAGAGGGGACTTGCCAGGTGGGTAATGACCTTGGTATAGAAAAAAGGGAAAGACTCACAGATACAAGGGAGGCTTGCGTTTCTAGGGAGTAAACCATGCCCTTCCTTTGTGCTTCCCCTGGGCTGCATGTGAGTCTTAGGTTGTGGTCAAGGACGTCAGTCATCTCTAGTGGAGACGCCTGCTATGCGCCAAATGGAAGTCCAGGTCTTAGAGGCAGGGAGCGTGGGTCTCCTGACCACAGAAGCACAGCAGGTTTCAGGAGCACCCGAAAGTCCTGATTCAGAGACACAGCCCAAATGAGGGAAATCGAAAAGCCGTAGAGAATTGGGGGAAATATGCCAATAAGTTGTAATGCGGTTCTTTGTGTTTGGATATTAATTTAATAGCTTAGTATTTAATACTGAGTGTTTTGAAGAAAATGAGTGACTGGCTCTGTTTAATATATTTCTCAGATGAAGTGGGAAGTGCATGCGTGTGCTTTGTTCATTATTAAATCTCTGGCATACACAAATAGAAGGGGCCGTAATCATTGATTAAATGACAGCTATTTCAGAAAACCACAGCATGCTGATATATTTATTTACGTATTTATTTATTTATGAGACAGAAAGAGGCAGAGAGAGAAAATGGGTGTGCCAGAGCCTTCAGCCACGGTGAACCAACTCCAGACGGGAGCACCCAGTTGTGCACATGTGAAACATTGCACACTTGCATCACTGTAAGTCTGGCTTACATGGGACCTGGAGATTCAAACCAGAGTTGTTAGGCTTTGCAGGCAAGCGCCTTAACTGTTAAGCCATCTCTCCAGCCTGCATGCTTCATACTTAAAGCAGAAACCAAAGAAAGGATTGTGCCCTTCTGTGTCAAAGAGCTGGAAAATGAGACACTTAAACCCCTCAGGGCAGATGAAAGGGTCTCAGGAAGAAGCAAAGTAAGGGGAATCTACAAAGGATGAAAGAACAAGGGGTTATAAGCAAGTGGCTCTTCCTTCATTCAGTTCCAACATAACCACTTGGAGTTTATTCCAAAAGCTCTTTCCTGGCTAAGATTTGAAAGGTTTGGGTTCATATTTACTAGGAATACCCTGTCACTCAGACCCAGAACTCTGAGCCCAAATAAACTGAGGTGTGTGAAAACAGCCTGTAGGTCCAACCCGTGACCCTGAGAGGCATGGGAGTGATATTAAAGGAAGTGGCTTCATCTAGCAGCCTCTCAATGGCTCGCTCAGCTGGATTCGCCTTCTCACAGGAAAGCTGCAAGTGAAAAAACCCTGACTCATAACTGATGGTCCCGGTTCTCTTTAAAAAAAAAAAAAATCATCCTCTGAACCAACTCCTCTGTGAGTGGTTGACATGGATGGCAAGTGAAATGGCCAGGAACACCCCTGTCACTTTGTGTGTGCAGCGTCTTTATTTTTTTAACTTTTGTATTGACAACTTCCATACCTACAGACACTATAATACAGTTGCCAACCCCTCCCTACCTCCCCCCTTCCTAAATCTCTCTCCACTGAATCCTTTCTTTCCAGCTAGTCACTTTTCCACGTTGACGTCATCGTTTTCTTCTCTCCTATTACACAGGTCCTGTGTCAGTAGCATCAGCCACGACGAGGCCATGAATACCGTGGCTGGCTGCTTTGTGTCTGGAAGACATGATGGCAAAACAGTCCTTCCCGTCTTTTGGCTCTTACATTCTTTCTGCACCTCTTCAGCAATGGTCTCTGAGCCTTGCAGTGTGTTAAGGAGGTGTCTTATTTAGCACTAGGCCCTGATTAGCCAATTATTACCAACAATTTGATGAGTTTTGAGTCACCCCAGTGGTCACCACCATCTGAAAAGAGATGGTTCATCTAATCTTCGCAAAAGTCATTTCCCTGACAACAAGATGTTACTACAGTCAATAGCAAAATGTTTGCTGCCTATAAACCCTGAAGGTGTGTTATGCAGATTAGTAAAACCTTGTAAACTGCCTCTAGCATTGCAAAATTCCCTCCTGTTACAACACAAGGATTCGTTTACATGGGAAGAATTCTTTACCAGTCAGGGCTCATTTTTCCACTAACCAACCATTACTTAAACGTTGGCTCTGCGTGAACCCCACGCCCCTTGTGTAACTGTGCACAGCAAAAGGTTGAGTAAATGCAGTTAGAAAATTGTATCTAGCTGCGCTGCTGTCAGGCAGACCAAACAAACTCGAGGATGAGAAATGGGCGAGAGGCTGCAGCAGAGGCTACCAGAGTTCAGCCACTTTTTAAAAGTTGTTTCCATTTGAAAATACTTACATTTGGGGGAATATAATTAGCCCCCATTGCCGGTTCCTATTTCTGTTTAGTGCAAAGAGGTCCAGGCTCAGCAAGGGCACATCTGGTCACACTAATGGCTCTCCCGGGCAGGGTATTACCCTGTCTGCCCGCGCCTGTGGAGACAGGGCCAAGATAACTCATGCCCCCTAGAGACACCAACTTCATCAACACAACCTTCTGGGGTCTTGGCCACATGCCCATGTAGAGAAGGGCACTGGGGCCAGGACACAATGATGAGGGTCAGCCCAAGGCGTGGATTTAATGAAAGGTCTGCTGGAAGTAACACCAGACAGCAGCATGAGTCCACAAATCCACTCAGCAAGGTAACTTGGAGGGCATCTGTCACATCTCCTTTCCCTTCTGCTTAGGGCTTGATATGCCTGGAGAGAACACTGCAGCCTTTGCAATATGTACTGTGCATCCAAACAACTCTGAAGCCCTAAATGAAGGTCTGTGCCCTGATTGAGGTGCCCACATGACGGTGCCCCTCTCCTTCCATGCCCTGAGGAATGGGGACAATGGTAGCCTAGAGAAGGCAGAGCTCACAGGTTGTGCCTTCACCGGGGGTCAGGCTCCAAAGGCAACGGATGAACTTTCTCCCAATGATAATCTAGGCTGGGACATGGAGAATACTCCTCACATATACTCTGAAATTCCTAAATGTAGAAATTTGTGTCACAAATGTGGGTCAACCGAAAAGTGCTAAGTGCTTTATAAAAGGATGCTAAATCAAGGACCCTCATTTTGCCCAACACAATATATTTTGTCCCATACTCCCCAACTCCTTCCACTGAACCCCTTCATTCCAACCAGTCCCCCCTCTGTTTCATTCCTCCATCATCCATCATCGTGATGGCATGTTGATGGGCCCATTGTTGCGTAGAAATGACTGCCACTATTAGATCAAGAACGCAAAGGCCACTTTGCATCAGGAAATCAGTGTTCCAAGGCTCAATTATTGTGTAAGTCTCCTTTAAAGCAAGTCACAACTTTAAGTCAGGAGTAAAGAGTATTTTGTGCTTCGTCCTGTCTTCACTCCACCACAAAGGGGAGGAAACAAAAATTTAAGAATCATTTATCATCAACTTCCAAAACTTAAGATGCCATGACTGAAAAATGCAGCCAGAGCCCTTGGCTTCTTAAATGAGTTAGATGTCCATTAAGATGAACTGGGGAATACATGCAGTCTGGCTTTGGGATTTAGCAGCAATCCTTTACAGTGTCGATCCCATGGAGGAAGGAACACTGGATGTAAGGAAGACTACCAAGTCAGCCTCCCAGGGCCAGAAGAAGGGTCATTCCATGTACCCGCACGCCCTTCCTTCTGGATTAGCATGAATGTACTTTCTGTTTATCTGAGCTAATGTACATCCTTACTGGTGGTAGTTTTCAGGGTGCATCTACACTACGTGAACATTAAGTGTCCATACTATGTACGATTCTGATTAGAGGCAGTGGAAAGATTAAAAATAATCACTTTAACCCAAAGCAAAAATGTGCTTCACCAGTAGCTACATGCGTCTACAGCCTTGTTACTGAAAAAAAGATGACTCAGGGGTACCTCTTGGGGCCCAGTAGTGCTGAGTGTGTTGAGGACCACGGCCGTACGCATAGAGACTGCTGGGGAAGTGGCGGGGGAGCTGGGCGCAACTCCAAATGCAGTATGGAAAAACGTGACTTCATAATCAAAGAGAAGGGTGAAGGCGAAAGGATGGAAAATTAAAAATAGGAAATATCAGGGGCAAGGGGGTTTGTCTGAACTAGCCTAGCAGAATTCTTGCTGGAGATGGGAAGGTTAACCACATAATAGCCAGGGAATGATGCGGGAGGAGAGGGGGTTGGACTCAATCAGGTATGAGAGTGATCAGTTACTGAGGTGGAAGGTATTGCTAAAATGATTTTACAGGGAGGCTGACGGTCAGGAGGCTCACTAAGTTTGTTCTGGAAAAAACCTATGTACTGCTGGCTGGTGCTCTCTGCGGTCACAGCTACATACCATCTTGAAGGAAGTGATCTTGGGCATAAGGCAAGGATTTGTGGAGCATATTAGACACTAGAATTTTTTTTTTTAACAAAAGGCAAAAGAACACTCAGAGATCTAGGGTAAATGTGAAACAATTAGATTGAGTACTTACTGAAATTGTTCTCCTACACCCAGATAAGCCAGTGCTAAGTCTAAAGTGGAAATGTCAAGATGTACAATGTATGTACTGTATTAACTACTGAACTAAGGTCTCATGCTTGAGAAGGAAACCTCATTTCTGGTTTCTCAGAAAGGAAATTAGTATGTGTTTGTTGAGTGCTCTGATAATGTAAATGAGATTCACACTCAGTCAAAAATTATTGTGAGTGGCCTGGACGGAGCGTCTACAGAGAGCTGTCGTTTTCAACACAGTGGCTTTTATAGAAGCTAAGAGCTGAAAGCTAAACTAAGCTAAAGAAAGACTGAGAAATGATTCTAGAGAATTTATTTTAAAATGGGTGAAATAATTGATGAAACAATAATAATTTTATAAATCTATCAAGAAAGACAAACACCCATTCCACCACTTTTCAAATGGAAAAGGGTAGGAAACTCCTGTACACTTCATCTTGTGCTTCTGAAAATTAAAACTGTAGTCTGAAGAGCTGCCTTGATGGATGAAGCAAACACCACTCGAGTTGGAGTACCCGAGTTCAATCCCTGGACCGCACAGACAGAGTCAGAAGCTATGGTGGCCTCTGTCATCCTAGCACGCCGACTCCGAGAGAGAGATGGGAAATGGAGCTTGTGCTGAGCAGAGCAGAGGACGGCAAAGCGAAACTCGTGAGAAGAACCTCCTGCCTGAAAGACGCACACAGGCAAGGACTGGCCTGAATGCTGTCCTCCGACTCCCACGTGTATGCCGTACATATGAACATGTAAATACCCACAAATAAATACAGTAAAGTATAGGGCTGGAGAGATGGCTTAGCAGGTGAAGCACTTGCCTTTGAAGCCTGAGGACCCAGGTTCGAGTCTCCAGCACTCATGGAAGCCAGATACGCAAGGTGGTGCATGCGTCTGGGATTCATTTGCAGTGGCTGGAGGCCCTGGCCATGCCAATTCTCTCCTTCACTTTCTGTCCCCCAAGTAAATCAATCAACCAAAAAATAAGTAGCAATACATTTAAAAAATCTAAAAGAACTTAAAAAATGAACAAAACAAACTTGATCATAAAAGCAACAGAATTTAAAAATAAACATTTTTAGACTGAGAACAAAGCTTCTAAGCTTGAGTCCACAAGAAGTTTGGATTATGAGGGTGAGAAAGAGCTTTGCTTGGACTGGTCTAGCAGCTTGTGTGAGAAGCTTGCTGTTATGCCCATGTCCTGGAAAGTTGTGCAGGGTTGCTTTGCATAGAAATGAACTGGTGTGAGCAGAGGGATATGGCACAGAAAGAAAAATCTTTGTGTGAACTGCTGCCCATTCCGCTGCAACTAAGTGATTACAACCCTTGAGACTGGGCTAGCTATCCTGTGCTGGGGCAACAGAAAGATTGTCCATTCTTTTGAAAGGGGCCTGAGTGCTCAGAGTGTCCTGTTCTTCAAAGTCTGCTTTATTCCCCCTGGATTAACAAATTGGCACCCCACCTGGTACTGTGGAGTATAAGAAATGCAGGAAAGAGGGGGTTATTGAGTTTGCAACACAGTCTTGTGTTTTGGAAATGGCCATGGCAGTGTGAAGCAGGTTTGCTGGTTGCCTGCATAGAGACCCCATGGGGCCATGAGGATGAACCGAGGCTTGCAGTGGAGACCCAGTGGAGATGCCAGAACCACAAGATGGCTGCCAAGGAGAGCTGCCGGCCCCAATGAAGTTTTCCAGGACTGTGAGTAGCCTAGCTGGAGGGGCAGAATTGGAATGCCAGAGGCTTGTTGCTGGTTAGAATTATCGGACTTGGAGATTTGTCACTGGATAGAGTTGTTAGACTTGAAGCTACAGAGTTTGATATTGTTTTAAATCTTGTATTGTTTGAATATTTCTTTGCTGTGCCTAATGCCATCTTTTGCAGTGTGAATGTTTATTCTGTGCCATTATGGGTTTGGGGGGGGGTTATTTTTTGGTATTATGGCTCAGTTAAAAGATCTTGGACTATGGGGATGTATGAACATCATTGGAATGGATAAAAGCTAAGAGACTTTTAAAGTTAGATGAATGCATTGCATTTATATCATGCATGGTTATCAGTTTATGGGGGCCAGGGGCGGGATGTGGTGGTTTGATTCAGGTGTCCCCATAAACTTAGGTGTTCTGAATGCTAGGTTCCCAGCTGATGGATATTTGGGAATTAAAACCTCCTGGAGGTAGTGTATCATTAGGGGTGTCTTATGGGTTTTATAGCCAATTTCCCCATGCCAGCGTTTGGCACACTCTCCTGTTGCTATTGTCCACCTTATGTTGGCCAGGGAGTGATGTCCACCCTCTGCTCATGCCATCAATTTCCCCTGCCATCGTGGAGCTTCCCCTCGAGCCTGTAAGCAAAAATAAACCTCTTTTTCCCAGAAGCTGCTCTTGGTTGGGTGATTTCTACCAGCAATATGAACCAGACTGCAACAACAACTGCCCTCTACAAGGAATTTTAAGCCTAAAGCAAATGAGAATGATTTTAAAATATTTAAACTCCACCTACTTTAACAACAGAAACCTACTTGGATGCCAAAAGGAAATATATATGCATATAATGTGTGTGTGTGTGTGTGTGTGTGTGTGTGTGTGTGTGTGTGTGTATAAAATGTATAATATATATAATGTTCATCTATGAAGATAGATTAGATAGATGGATAGATATATGATAGACAGGTGATAGATAGATAGATAGATAGATAGATAGATAGATAGATAGATAGATGGAGATCTTATTCCTGTCACCAAAGTGATGCCTTTTGGGAACACTAGAAGTATCAAAAAAGAGCTATTACAGACTTTCACATACTATGATCAACAATATAGATGCAAAAACAAATCTCAAAATTACTGAATAAATCTTCTAACTGTGGGCAATTAAGATGTAACATTAGGACCTGAGAAATGGCTTAGCAGTTAAGGCTCATGTCTGCAAAGCCTAAGGACCCAGGTTTGATTCTCCAGGTCCCACGTAAACCAGATGCACATGGTGGCGCATGTCTGGAGTTAGTTTGCAGTGGCTAGAGGCCCTGACACACCCATTCTCTCTTTCTCTCTCTCCTCTCTTCTCTCGGTCTCAAATAAATAAATAAAAATAAAATCTTTTTTTAAAAAAAGATGTAACATTAGCAATGAGAATCTTCCAAAAATGTGAGAAATAAAGGCACGGCATGGAACTTACAGTCTTAGTGAAAAAACAAAGGCATGATCAAACTTCTGAGCCATGAAGTCATGAGATAGTTTTATTGAAAGATCAGATGCACTTACTCAGGGTCCAATACTTCATGTAGAGCTGTGGTTAAAGGCTCTTGCTTGAATTTCCTGCCACCCTGTGTTTGGTTCCCCAGTACCCACCTAAAGCCACATGCACAAAGGGCTGCATGTGTGTAGAGATGGTTTACAGTGGCAAGAGGCCCTGGCCCACCCACACTCTATCTCCCTTCCCCATCTATCTTCCCAAATAAATAAATAAAAATAGCATCTACTTAAACATCATCCTGGGCAACAACTTATGTGTCCATAACCACAGAGCATTTTAGAAATGTTGATTGCTCATTATCATGTCCAAAAATGGTCTTGAGAACATGCTGCCTTCCTGTACCTACAACTCATGTGTAACTGAGGAAACAAATTCACTAGGTAAATAGTTCCAAAGCTACTCACACCCTCAACCTCAGGCTAACATTTCTAATCCTTTTTTGGCAATTCTGTCCATTATTAAAGGCAGAACTTTTTCTGAGCTGGTTTTTAATTTTTTTTAACCCAGCTACTCAGGAATCATGACAAAATTAAAACCAAGGATAACTCTAAACATTTTTAAGATTGCTCTGATAGGGTACAACATGTAAAGTTCATGATTTTGGAGCAGTTATTAAAATAGACAACCATGTATATTGAATAGCTTCCAATACACAATTTCTTGATATACAAAAATTTACTCATACCATGTTTTTATGGATCTCTTAACATGTAAATAAAAAATCTAGCTGACTTTCTGAGCCCCTACTTTATAGTGAGTGAGCAAATTTAGTTCAAGGACTTAGCTAATTTAAAGCACAATTTTATCCAATCATCTTAAAATTCTTTAAAAATGTATTGTTTGATTTACTTTCAAATCTCTATGTTTGGTGCCCATATCAGTTATTTTTTTTTTTTCATTTCTAGTACAAAACACACAACCAGAAGCATCTTAAAGAAGGAAAAAGTATACTTTTGGCTTGCAGTGTTGAGGAGAAGTCCATAGTTGCAATGAAACAATTACAAAACAGCAATGAAGGAGGAAGAAGGAAGAAGTGGGTATCACATCATCATATCATCAGGAAGAAAGAAAGACAGAGAGAGAGAGAGAGAGAGAGAGAAAGAGAGAGAGAGAGAGAGAGAGAGAGAAAGAAAGACAGAGAGAGAGAGAAAGAGAAAGAAAGAAAGAAAGAAAGAAAGAAAGAAAGAAAGAAAGAAAGAAAGAAAGAAGAAAGAAAGAAAGAAAGAAAGAAAGAAAGAAAGAAAGAAAGAAAGAAAGAAAGAAAGAAAGAGAAAGGAAGGAAGAAAATGGCAAATGGGAATGGGGCTGTACTATAAAACCTGAAGGTTACCTCTGGTGACACACCTCCTCCAGCAAGGTTCCACTTCCTAATTCCACAACCTCCCCAAATAGCACCATCAGATGGGGGTTAAGAAATCAAACACATGAATCAATGGGGGACATTTTACACACAAACTCCACGTTTCACTCCTGGCACCATGTACTTGTGGCCATCTCAGGATGCAAAATGCATTTAGTTTAACTTTTAAAAATCTCCATAATTTTTACCACTGCCAATACTATTCAAAAGTTTAAAGCTGGGGCCAGAGAGGTGGCTCAGAAGTTAAGTATAAAGAAGTTAAGTGTAAAAGCATGGGTTTCATTCCCCAGTACCCATATAACAGATGAACAAAGTGGTGAATGCATCTGAAATTCTCTCTCTCTCTCTCCCTCCCTCTCTCTTCCTCTCTTTTCTGCAAATAAATAAAATATTGTTTTAAAAAAAGTTTAAAGTCTTATCTGAGACTCAAGGTAGTCTCTTGTCTATGAATGCAGTAAAGTAAAAACACTACATACTTCTAACATAGTGACACAGAGTAAATATTCCAGTTCTATAGGGGAGGAATGGGCACATAATAATGAAAGACTGGGTCAAAACATATCCAAAATTCATCAGGGCAAATGCCAAATTCTATAGCTCTGTGTCTAGTATCTACACCTTCTGATGAAATCCTATGGGCTCCAAAAGGTTTCAATAAACATCCCCTCCCCCATCCCCATCCCAAACAACTGCTATCTACAGCCTCTCTCATGGGCCAAATCTGCCCTGAGCCCAAAGATTTTTATGCAGATATCCCGTAGTCCTGGTATCTAAAATCCTGAGGTCACCACTGCAACCTAGAGTTCACCTTCACAGCTTTCTCTCGTGGGCTCACGGGGTCTCCTTACAGAGTCTTCACGTTGCTTAGCCGTGGCAGGTGTCTGGAGCCATGGTGCCACACTCCACAACCATGACCTTGGATCTTCCACTCACTTCAGACTCACATAGAGAACCCTGCCTAGCTCTATTGCCAAGCTATCTCTTCAACACTTACAGCCAAAGGGGGTGCAGTTTGTATGCCAGAGACTTTACATTTGTTCCATTTGTTTAATGCCTAACGTTATATTTTTCCACGTCTTCCTTCTCTGCCTTTGCTTTCTTTCATTCGATCTCAATCAGGATAGCTTTAAAAAAAAAAAAAAAAAAGGTTTATCATAGCCTCATTACCAGTCTACCTTGAAATTTCCTCTGCGAAACACATTAGTCTATTACTCTTTTTTTTTTTTCAATTAAAAAATATTTATTTGAGAGAGTAAAGGAAGCAGAGAGAGGGAGAGAATGGGCACTTCAGGGCATCCAGCCACTGCAAACAAACTCCAGATGCATGTGCCACCTTGTGCATCTGGCTTACATGGGTCCTGGGAAATTGAACCTGAGTCCTTTGCAGGCAAGTGCCTTAACCACATATTAGGGCTAGAGAGATGGCTCAGCAGTTAAGCACTTGCCTGTGAAGCCTAAGAACCCCGGTTCAAGGCTTGATTCCCCAGGACCCACATAAGCCAGATGCACAAGGAGAGTTCGTTTGTAATGGCTGAAGGCCCTGGTGCACCCATTTACCCTCTCTCTCTCTCTCTCTCTCTCTCTCTCTCTGTCTCCCTTTTGCTTTCTCTGTCTGTCCGTCACTCTCAAATAAATAAATGCAAGAAAAATATAAAATAAAGCATATATTAAATGTATATCATCTTCTCTTTAATTACTCTCTATTAATATTTAAATATTTTTTATTTTTTATTATTCATTTGAAAGAGAAAAAAGAGGTAGAGGGAGAGAGAGGGAGAATGGATGATGGATGCTCCAGGACCTCTAGCCACTGCAAATGAACTCCAGCTGCATGTGTCCCCTTGTACATCTGGCTTACGTGGGTCCTAGGGAACCAAACCAAGATCCTTTGGCTTTGCAGGCAAACGCCTTAATTGCCAAGCCATCTCTCCAGCCCCTTCTCTCACTAATTTGTCTTTAGTGATAAGTGTCTCAGCCGTGAACATGACAATAAGTAAAGAAAGAAATCTCTCAACAGAAATCTTGCACAATAGCCACTTTACCATAGTACTCAGAAGCTCAAAATAGCATATGAAGGTCTTTCTTGAGACTTTGCCCAATAGACTTTTGAGCATCTTGCCTTCTGTGGAGGTTAATCACTTTCCAGTGTCCTGGGTGATGAGCTTGACTGTCCATGTTGTTCCTTTTATACCTCACCGCCCTCAGGTTGCTATGCTTTGACGATAGCATAAGTAGAGAGACTCACAGGGCCAGACACAGGTATGGCACGAGCTGACTCTGGCCACATTCTCATTTTACATTTCTGGATTCTAATTCAGGACTTAATTTTATTTTCTACTTTTAGAATGCTTTCTAATGGCATGTCCTCAGGGAAGTCACTTTACCTTCTTCTGATCCTTTGTTATTGCTATAAGAGGAAGCTGTCATGCACAATACGTCATGTCCTGTCTGCATCTCAGTGACCATACAATAGTATGACTTTTTCTAGGGTAGAATACATTTCCTAGATGACTAAGAAATATGTTTCTTTACCCTCAAAATGCAAATTTGTCCGGAGCGTTTTGTATTAAATAACTGTAGCCCGATGAAACGCAAACATTTAATGTTGCCTATGTATTTACTTCAAAAGCCTTAAGTCACATGATTTTAGGTTATAAATTATGACCTTATATTGTAGAGTCCATGGTAAAATGTCTCCTGTAGCTTTAAGCCACAAGAGAAAAGAATTGGTATTCACTTGTCACCCATGTGTTCAGTTGCTTCAACTTCTTAGAACCCAGCTTCAAATCAGGGTCTTGGTTCTTGCCAACTCTGCCAAGGCATCAAATCATGCAGAGCATAAAGAGAGACAACGTTGAATGGTTAAAGAAGGCTGCTGTTTAAGGACGTGTCAAATGGTGGAGGAAATTGCCACCGTGCTGGCTCTCAAGCTCCTGTGTCTGGAAGCCGAGCACAATTTGAGTATCTCCACAGTGAAATTGTTATGTGAAAAAAGAAATTGCTACACTACTCAATTCTGCATTTTTCCATCTAGTTAAATTTTAAATCACTGAATAGCACTGAATAAAAAATTGCAAAGATCTTTTCCCATTTTCAATGAAAAATGTCTTAGGTTGTTTATGTTTTCCTATGTAGAAATGATTATGTGACAAGGAAATATAGTATATAATTTACTAGCAAAATTATTACCTACCAGCAGTTTAAAAAACAAACATCAAGATATATAGACCTAGCATATATTGGCTTGTCATAGAGGCAAAATGAAAAAAAAAAAGTCATTGACTATTTAATTATCTAAACTAATATCTTCCCTTTATGTTAGTTTAAGTAGCTGGGGCCTCTATAACCATAATAAAGGAATTGAGGCCTCCTACACACTGAGCAAGCCCTTTGTCACTGAGGTGTACCATCCCCAAACACTTTATTTTCTACCAAAAGAAGAGTGAGCCCTTTGTTTTGTTCCCATTTTTTTGTTTGTCAGTTGGTTTGGTTTTTTCTTTTTGTTTTGTTTTTACTGGTCAGTTCATTGTTGTGAAACAATCTATAATCCAGGCCAGTTATCAATTTAAAATCCCTCTATCTCAGCCTCCCTGGTGCTCAGATCACAGGCATGTGTCTCCAAACATTGTGCAAATAAAAGGAGATTTTAAAACGGACAGGTACTTGCCTTAAGGTTCTATATCCATCCTGATTTATGAATAGCAACATTTCATGTTTTATTTGCCTACCTTCTAAATTTTGTTCCAGAGATTTGAAAAAAATATACTACATTTCTTTAAGATTTGCAAAAGGTATAACTAATTTCATTTTAACAATGTCTTGATTAATTTGCCTCAGTGAAATTTTGTAGATAGAATGTAGAATAAAAAACATCTGCAACTTACATTTTATATGCAAAAACCCAGAATAAAAGTCTATTCATTCATTTTCTTCCCATAGTGAAAATGCCTCTTTTTTTTCTAGGTTTTCTTAGTAGATTTAATGATTGTTCTTCTTTTTTTTTTTTTTAACCCACAGTTTAAAATAACTTAATAGAAAGAGAATATTGTATTACTTTTTCCCCGAATAACAAGTATCTAGAGAGTTACCTCTGAACCTCCTGGTTGGCTTAGATAATCAGGCAAATTTAAGAATCCCTTGTGGAGCAGAAAGGTATGATCTATCTTCACCCCTTATAAAGGTCAAGAGCAGCACTCCTATCACAGAAGACCAACTATCAAGAGAAAAGTAGAACAAATTCATTTAACATAGCAAGATTGCATGTGTCCTGAAAGCCTTCAGAAGTAATGACCTCAGAGCTTAGCTAGGAAGCAATGGGCAGGCAGGCAAGAAAAGGACTGGAGAACGGGATTTGATCTAAAGGAGGCAGGCTGAGGTTGCAGTCGCAATCAGGCCTCTCTGTCCAGGCTGTTCCCAACCTCTCTGATTAGCAGTCTTCTTCCAACCAGGGGACGAGCCCCTTCTGGGACAGGGGTCCTCAGGCAGAGCTCTCAGAGAATTTCTTGATAATTCCCTTTCATACAAAAAGTGAAGGTGAATGCAGCCTTCTCGTTTCTGATGCCCTCCCAGTTTGCAGTTCACAGTGCTTCGGGGTAATGCTTTATTTTTTAATAGAAATATTTTTACAAATATTTTTATTCACTTACTTATGACAGAGAGAGAGAGAGAGAGAAAGAATGGGTTCACCAGGGCCTCTAGCCACTGCAAACAAACTTCAGACATGTGTACCACCATGCGTATTGGGCTTACATGGGTTCTAGAGAATAGAACTTAGGTCCTTGGGCTTCACATCCAACTGCCTTAACCAACAAGCCATCTCTCCAGCCCTGGGAAAATGTTTGCTGAGTTCTGATAGCCTGGTCTTATCTGCCTATGCCTGAATGTTTCTAAAACTCTGCCCTTCACCTCTGTTTCCCCAAGCCACATCTCCTTTCTAAAACCTGTCTCTCCTCTCTTTAGCCCACCTTGCCATCTGTAATCACATCTCTTCTTTGGCATTACCTCTCTATTCTAAATCCATTTGAAAAAAGAAAATATTTATTTATTTATTTATTTATTTATTTATTTATTTATTAGATAAAGAGACACAGAGAGAGAGAGAGAGAGTAAGTTGGCACAAAAGGACCTCTAGCCACTGTAGATGAATTCCAGACACATGTGCCACCATTGGCATCTGGCTTATGTGGGCCCTAGGGAATTGACCCTAGGTCCTTAGGTTTCACAGGCAAGCACCTTAACCACTAAGCCATCTCTCCAGCCCCATTTCCTTTTATAATCCACCTTTGCTCCCTCTTACTCCTGTTGGAGCTTGCTTTATCCTGCATCTTTTCTCTTCTTTATTCTCCCTGTCATTTTAAGTCATACTTATTTGTGTAGCCTTCCTCTTCAGTCTATATCTTGCCTGTCTATTCTGCATTCCACCTCTACTTTTTCTCCCCTACCTGTCCTGTCTATTCCATCTGCTGGGGTCCTAACAAGTTGCAGGAATGGTTTACGTGCATGTCTCCATTGTTAATGTCTATATGTACTTTTCTCTCTCCTTGAGTGTTTGTGCTTTAGTAGAAGACTCTGGAAAAGCTGGGCATGGCAGCACACACTCAGGGAGGCTGAGGTAGAAGGATCGCTCATGTAGACCAGGGTGGTCTTGAACTTTCTAAGTATCCAGGGAGAGCCTTGAACTCCTGGTATCCTGTTCCTACCTCCAAAGAGCTAATAGCACAAGCATGTGCCACCACGTCCTATTCTGTTTTTGCATCCTTCCCCCCCCCCCCCCAAGTAATGTCTACCTCTAGCCCAGGCTGACCTGGAATTCACTCTTAATGTAAGGAAAATAAAACAACGCAAAGAACCTAAAGATTGATGTTTTAACAAATTGATATTATTTCCCAAGAAACAATCTCCACTCAAGAGACAAGCATCTGGAATACAAGAATTTTAGTTTAATTTACAATGGAATTCAAGCTATTTTTTTAGTCCCTTTTTTATTGAGAGGACCAGATGCAACACATTACAAATTATTTGCCTAATTCAAACCATAAAGAAAACTATCTCTCTTCCATATGACATCAAAATTAGGAGGAGGAGGTTAGACTAGAGTCATGATAACAGCTTCTGGGTTAGAAAATGGCGAACTGGATTCGACAGTGCCTCAGTGGACACAAGAGCGTGCTAGACGCTTCCTCTTTAAGGTGAGCAATAAGTTTCCACTTTAGAAAATGGCATCCTGGCTGCAGCAGCACCTCAGCTGCCGCATGAGCATGCCGGAGGCTTTCTCTTTAAGATAAGCATTACTCTTTTATTTTTCTAAGTTATTATGTGCCTCTCAGATAAACACATAAAAAGGCCATAACATATACGTAGCACAAAATGGGTTCTGTAAAGTGAAAAATTGCTTTCATATATTTGATTGGTAGAACTTGTTGGATGGGTAAGAAATTTTTTTTGTGATTCTGACAGGCCAATTTGTACCAAAAAACTTGATTTTTCTAAGCTAAGTTAGAAACTCCAAAAGGAAATTATTTCATTTTTAGCAATAATTTATATTCTGGGGTTAAAGTCACATCAATACATGTAGCAGAATGGAGAAAAATTCTCTGTCAGTTCTTCACTCGTTCCTAAATGGTCTCTGGATCACTTGGTCTTCTACACAAACCTGCATGAAGCTTAAACGTTCAGAAGAACAAACTGACATTTGACAAATTAGCAAACTGAATCGACAGAAGTTTCCTTCTGATCTCATGAGATGAAAGATGGTAATGCTTTCCTCTTTACCAGATCCATTGCTCAGCCTCTTCTTGCCAGACTACTAAAGAGAGCTTTGCATAATAAAAATAAAAAGTTAAAGTCCTGGGAGGTGGTTCAGTCAGCAAACTGCTTGCATAGCAAGCATGAGGACCTGAAGTCAATGCCCAGCAACTATGTAAAAAAAAAAAAGCTAGGCATGTTTTTACATGCTTATAATCCCAGTGGTGGGAGAACCCCTGGGGCTCACTGACCAGCAGTCTAACCTACTTGTCAAGATCCAGGCCAGTGAGAAGTGACCTCAAATAGAGGTGGTTGTCCCTGAGAAGAAGAGCACCAGAGGTGGTTCTCTAGCCTCCACATACACACACAGGAATACATACCAATGATAATTTAAGATAGTTATGCTTGGGCTGGAGAGATGGCTTAGCGGTTAAGCGCTTGCCTGTGAAGCCTAAGGACCCCGGTTCAAGGCTCGATTCCCCAGGACCCACGTTAGCCAGATGCACAAGGGGGCGCACACGCATCTGGAGTTTGTTTGCAGTGGCTGGAGGCCCTGGCGCGTCCATTCTCTCCCTGTCTCCCTCCCTCCCTCTCTCTCTCTCTCTCTCTCTCTCTCTCTCTCTTTCTGCCGCTCTCAACTAAATAAATAAAAAAATGAACAAAAAAATTTTAAAAAAATAAAAATTTTAAAAAGATAGTTAGGCTTATATTTTACACATCTAACAAATTTTGTTGCATCAAGCCTTGTGCAAATTGTACATGACTTTCAAGAAGACTGTAAAACCCTAGCTTTGTCAGTCTCTCAGAGAGGACAGTGCAACATAAAAAAGGTAATTCTGAACAATGGGCTGCATATTACTGAGATCTAGAGGAGTGATGGATGCAGCCAAGAGATGGCAGAGACTATTTCATGAGAAGCGTGGGCTATGAGTTTGATTTGTTGAATTGTCAATAAATGAACTAATGTAGGAGGCCTGATTTTCATAGCCCAGTTATTCTAGGACTATAAATGATTATGGTCAGTGCCTTAAATGGAAACTGAACAAGGGCTGATCTGACAATTGGATGAGGTTCAACTACTCAAAGTGACCTGATGTGCAGAGACCTACCCCTAGTGAAGTTGTGAACATGGTTGAAGAATATTAATAGCTTATGGATCCTGGAACAACTTAATTTTGAAATATTTATCCAGAATTATGATATCTTATATGGCAAATCTATGCAAGAAGCATTTTTATTTTCTAGGTCAGCCTAAAGTAAGGACCAGTGGCTAGACATCTTAACCTGGATAAATTTGAGCTCAGAGGCCAGAGCATTAATGTCAGCACATTCTATAAGGCACAGTCCAATGTGGCTCTACCTCAGACCCAGGTTAAGGTGCCTTCTGTAGGTCCTCTTCAGTTTGAGGCTCATATCACCCATGGTGGACTAGAGAATCTACATTCTGATCAATGGTTTTTAAAACATTTCTTCCATCTTGCCAGTGTGACGGCTGCAGCTTGGGTAGCAAAGAAAACTGCCTGAGACAGGATAGAAAAGACTGCCTCTCCCTTACTGAATCCATGCATGACAAATACTTGTAAGTGTGCATTCTTTAATGTCCCATTTCAGACATTTGTAAAGGGCGTTGCCACTCCATGGCAGACATTGCTAATTGATTACAGCATTCTTTCCAACTGAACCCAGAGACAGCGTGGCTAACAACCCTAGGCCAAAGGCTTCAGGCAGCCACTTCCATTTATTCACAGTTGGCACATGATATGGAGCCTACTTGGCATTTTTAGCCTACGTACTCCTTGGGGAAGATGGGACTAAGGGAGATACCAGCACCCACAAAGACACAACCAGACGGGAATCCAAAAGCTTTGAGATGCTACATTTACTGAATGGGGACAAACTGCACATGCTGTTATAGAAAGCAGCTGCTATGCAGATAAATTATAGAGTTTGAAAGGGAACAATGAACAACAAAAATAACCCCTCAAATATTGGGGATAGGCTTGTCATTGATGAACTGCTATATGCAATTATAAAACATGGGTCATAATGCATCTGAAGACTTCTTTCTCTGTCATGGTTTTGGAAACGGGCTCAGCTAATGGCGGGGCACGTTAACTTGCTCAAGGTACCTAGATGGTCTAGACTCAACAATGCTTGACCCAGAACTCACAGTGTTGCCTCTGTGGACAGAGCCAGCCTCCATGGATAGACAGACATAGCTCCTGTCACAAACACCTCTCCTTTACATGATCAGCTCTACATCTGAAACATCGTGGTCAACATCACGCCCTCTACCTGGTAAGAAATGCTCTCTGAAGAGAATAAAGAGTTGGCTGGAAATACTCAGCTGTTTTGATTTTATTACAAATAGCTAAATCTGCAGGTGCAGCCAGCCATTGCTAAATGTGGTTTCTGCTCTCATTGATCCCCAGCAGTCCCATCATTATAAATCCCTGAATGGCATGTGCTCCGAGGGAGGGCAGGGTATGCAGAGAGCCCATTGCTGCAAGTGCAAACAAAATCAATCTGCTCATTTGGACAAACGTCTTATTGATCGGAGGTGTTAAATATATGCTTCCATCACCACCTTCATCAAGAATGCGGGTGTTTGGCACATGAAGTATCAACAGTACGTCTGCATTCTTGTCAGAATGGCCATGAGAACCAGTAATATCATGGCAGCATATAAACTTCAGCTTAGCTGTGTGGAAGTGAGAAATCAATGGGGGATGTAATGGCACAAGCGAGAACGAGATCTGATTAGAAGAAGGCCGGCAATGCAGCCCTACATGTCACGGCGCCTGCCCGGGTGCCGCTCCTCTCACCTCATCCCACACAGAGCTGAACAAGATGCCAGGTTAGGAAACCACCTAAGGTACCTGAACCCCCGCTTGCGTTGCTTTAAGTCTAGGCGGAGTAACTCTGGCCTTGGAGCGTTGCCTAGGGGTTAAGTGAGGCGACAGGTAAATTCCTCGCCACACTGGGACTTAGTGAATATGTGTTTTTCCTCTGTGCCTAGCTGTCTCTATCTCCAGGACAGAGTGGGAATTCACTCCAGTACATTGTTTTCACTGTCAGGGGAGATAAAATGGAGAGAAAGCAGACTTAAATAGCAAACTTATGGGCTCCTTAATCCGAAACTTCAGAAGGAATGCTGGTTTCAGGTAAAGTTTGAACAAATGACGTCATCAGGAAACTGTTCCTTCTCTGTCTCTCCTCTCCGCCTTCCTACGTGCCAGTTTCTTCTACGGTCCTCACAAGGGCTGTATCCGCAGGAGCGCGTCATGCATTAAGTAGTAACATGGACATTTCTTCTAGACGCAGCCAGCGGAACAGCGAGCATCTCTTTTTCTAGATCATATTCCAAGGCCTATGATTCAGTACGTGGCATGAGTGGAAACCTCTGAACAAATCCTATTCTTTTGTTTTGTTTATTTACCAAGCCTATTCTTGTAGAGGGGTGGGAAGTGCTGTCGTACCAGATGAAATGCGGGTCGGAGCCAACTAGACAGGTGTAACACCTCAGGGGATCAAGATACCATTCCCAAAAGTAGGACCATCAGTTCAAAGTGACAGTCTCTAGAAGCTGACCCACACAGCTAGAAGTAAACATTTTTGTTGTAAGGTAATAACTCACCAACATGGCAAATGATAACTAACCAGACTAGGGGAATATGCTAGTGGTAAACTGAAAGTAGCAATTTAAGTAGACCATAATAACCCCCAAACCCTCAGAATTGGCTAACTAAGTTAATAGGCTGTGAGAATAAAAGAAAAGAAACATAAAAAAAATCGCTATTGGAGCCTGAGAGACTTGCTGCGCAGTGGTGTCATTTAGTAAGAGAGAGAACTCTAGGGCCAGGTGTGGTAGTACATGACTGTAGTCCGGATCTCTGGGGATGAGGCAGGAGGACTGCTGTGAGCTTGAGGTTGACACAGGCTGCGAAGAAATACCCTGTTTCTATGAAGCAAAGCAAACAAATAACTAATAAGATAAAGAGCTTTTTAAGTAGGGAGAACCTTATAAAGGAAGAAAAGTCAGGGGAAGGAATAATAGTGATTTCCTATCCAGTTTTAGCCACGGAACTGACCATTTTGAAGTATTTGCCAATGAAGACACAGAAGGACATCCCAGCATGTGTAAGATGACAGGTTTTAAGCTCAAATTCTTTTTCAGTGTCTCTCTCTGTCCCTTGTGCTGGGGACTTCAGCCAGGGCCTCACACAAACTAAGCACACACTGTATTACTGAGCCATAGCCACAATCCCTCCATGGCATATTTAACACTACAGAATGTTACCATGTCTACCTTCTTTGAATGCAGGCAAGTTTTAGCATGGACATATTCTTCTCTTGTTATTTTTATATTTAGTAGAAGTTGTAGTACTTGCATATACACATATTTATATTTTTGTGCTTTTTTCAGTGATTTTTTTTTATCGATGGCATTTTCAGATACAGTATGGGGTTCTTTTTTTTTTCTTTTTTACTCACATCCCCTCTCCCTTTTTCCCCTCATTCCCTCTATACTTTTCTTCCTTCTGTTTACATATCACAAGTATCATTTTGCCTGTTCCTCCTCATCGTCCAGCTCATCCCTTTATATTCACTTTTGGTTATGGTCCTATCTTTATAGGTTTTATCCACATTTGCCCACTATGTACACGCACTTTACATATTACTAGCTAGGACCACATATCAAGGAGAGATCGCAGTTCTAGTCTTTGAGCCACCTCACTTCCTATGATTCTTTCCAAATCCATCCATTTTCCTGCAAATTTCATGATTTCATTTTTCCATACTGCTGAGTAGAATTCCACTGGGTAAAACATACCACATTTTCATTATCCATTCATCTGTCAGTGGGTATCTAGGCTGTTTCCAATTCTTAACTGTTGTAAAGAGAGCTGCAGTAAGAACAGATGTGCAGGTATCACTGTAGTCAAATGGGGAGTCCTTAGGGTATATGCCCAGGAGTGATATGATCTGGTCACATGGGAATGCTATTGCTAACTTTTTGTTAAACCTCCATACCGATTTCCATAATGCCTGGACTAGTTTGTACTCCCACCAGCAAAGGCATAAAGTTCCTCTTTTCCGCATCCTCACCAGCATTTGTTGTCCGTTTTCCTGATGCAAGTCTTTCTGACCGGGGGTGGAGTTGTTTGGATTTTCATTTACCTGATGGCTAGGGATGCTGAACATTTTCTTAAGTATTTTCCAGCCATTTATGTTTCTTCTTTTTTGAACTGTCTGTTCAGTTCATTCACCTAATTTTTTTTTCTGTTTACTTTTTGCAGGTCTCTGTAAACTTGGATTATTAGCCCCTTTTCTGAAGTGCAGATGGGAAAGGTTTTCTACCATCCTGTAGACTTTCTGTTTGCTTGGGTGATGGTTTATTTTGCTGTGCAAAACCTTTTAATTTTAGGTAGTTCTATTTGTCGATTCTTTGGGCCATTTCCCCAGTTTCCAATATTTCATGATATTAGTAAGTTCTGTTTAATTTATGCACAAAATATACCTCATTTTTCTCCTTCTTTGCATTTACACTGCCACAGCCCCATGCACGTGAGCTTTGCGCCAGTCCTGCAAACCCTTCTTAACTGAGCTGTTTGCATCATCCCACGAGGAGGAAGAAGAACCTCTCTCTTGCACATCACAAGATGCAGTTTCATGTTGGAGTGATGGCGTTGCTTCCCTCTCTGTTTATTTGGCACAGGGTCTTCTGTATCCCAGCTGGCCTTGAACTCGCTGCACGATGGAGCAGAACCTTGAACTTCTGGTGCTCCTGCTCCCCCACCCACCCACCCAAGTGCTGGGCTTGAAGGCATGTGACACCACTCCCAGCTCGGAACATTATCACACTTCAATGACATAGAGGCTGCAAGTGACATGGTCTCTCCTATTTCAGCTTCATGATTTTGTTTTTTGTCTTACCCATAAACTTAGCGTCAATAGGATTCTTTCTACTCCTACAACAGGTCAACCCCAGGTCTTTCAAATCCCAGCTTACACCTCACATCAGCAACACTATTTTTGTGGGGGGATCCCACTGGACAGGAGGTGCTCACTGTAGTCGGTGTCCTGCGTATCATTCCACCACTCTTGCCATTCTTGTACTTCATTTATTTTTGGTGTGGGAATGGAACCAGGGCCTCGTGCATTGCTAAGCACATGCCCTACCACAGAGCTACGCCTCTGCCATTTTTGTCTCTTAACAGATTATATGGTCTGTGACAGCAGCTACGTGGTGTAGCCTACCGGTTGCGTTACTGGATCCCTAGTGGGTGGCACACAGGAGATGTCCAAAGAACACTTCTAAATGAGTCACCAATTTCAATATGGGTCCCTGGGGGTCTTCTAATATTCTTCAACAACAGAAGGCAGGGGAGGAGGAAACCAGAAGAACCGGAGCTGGCCTGCCAGAGTTTGGAGCCTTCCATGGATTCAAGGAGGACATGTTGACTTTCTTCAGCTTATGTAAGATGTTTGATAAAATAATGATGCTATTAAAAGTTCTTGGCAGTCAGTATTTCTTTTTTGCCCCTTTATTTGATCCACAAACCACTTGCCTATGCCCTCCAAGTATGTCGGCAGTGCATGGTGACCAAAGTCCAGCTTCCTCTGACAAAGGCACACAGGCTTTTCTCAGAATCTGCTATATTCACAATAATAAATAATAACTCTTGCTTTGCTTGTGATGTGACAAGCAACACCTCCACCAGCCTTCTGAGTTTCTTCTCGAACACACTGTGGTGGTTGATTTTACATCCTGAACTGCTGGTCAGAGTTAGTCATGTACCTATTCTCTAAAAAGAAAGTTCAGACTAAAGAAATGAAGTAGAAGTGAAGTTTTCTTCATATCTAATGTCTCCCTCTGCAAATCAAACCATGGGGCAACAGAAAATCCCTTATAGCTACAAGGTGATATCAACATCAAATACATTCTCAATCATCATTACAATTTTATAAGCCAAGGTATAAGGATCAATTACAAAGCATTAACTTTAGTTTAATTCATAGGAGATAAATATGTATAGATATATAGATATGTATGCACACATAGATCGATAGATAGATAGATAGATAGATAGATAGATAGATAGATAGATAGAGATAGAGATATATAGATATATATACATATATAGTCCCCTGGTTTGCTATAATCAGTAGTCTGATTAGATATTATATATTTATTCTAATAGGAAGAGGTTTAAACTAACACCTCACTCTCAGCATATCAAAAATTAAAACTGGGGGCTAGAGAGATGGTTTGGTGGTTAAGGCACTTGCCTGCAAAGCCAAAGGACCTGGTTCAGTTCCCCAGGACTCATAAAAGCAGTTGCACAAGGTGACGCATGTGTCTGGATTTGCTTTGCAGTGGCTAGAGGCCCTGACTCACCCATTCTCTCTCAATCTGCTTCTCTCTCTCTCTCTCTTTCTCTCTCTCTCTTTCTCCCTCTCTCTCTCTCTTTCAAATAAATAAAATATATTTCAAAAATTTAAAACTGGGGCTGGAGAGATAGCTTAGTAGTTAAGGTGCTTTCCTGTGAAGCCTAAGGATCCAGGCTTGACTCCTCAGTACCAATGTAAGCCAGCCACACATGGTGGCACATGCAGCTGGAATTTATTTGCAGTGGCTGGAAGCCCTGCCATGCCCGTTTTAAAAAGTGATAATAAAACTACAGCTGGAGTTACTGTGTTTGTTTGCAAATCTTTATAGCCTGGGTTCAATTCCCCAGTACCCACATAAAGCCAAATGCACAAAGGGATGCATGTATCTGGAATTTGCTTTGCAGTGGCAAGAGGCCCTGGTGTACCCATTCTCTCTCCCTCTCCCTCCCTCTATTTCTTTCTCTTTCTCTCACTCACTCTCTATCTCTATGCTTGCCAATAAATAGAAATAGTTTTAAAAATTAAAACTGGGTATGGAGAGATTGCTTAGTGATTAAGGCACTTGCCTACAACACCAAAGGACTAGGTTCAACTCCCTAGGACCCACATAAGCCATATGCACAAGTGGGCCCATGCATCTGGAGTTCGTTTGCAGTGGCTGGAGGCCCTGACATACCCATTCTCTATCTGCCTCTTTCTCCTTCTCTCTCTCTCTCTCTCTCAAATAAATAAATGAAAAAATATAAAAAAAATAATAAAACTGATCTAGTATCCTAAAATACAACAAATGGTGGTGAAAGTCACAGATCCTGTTCAAAAATTAGATTTGAAGCCATGTTCAGATCTAAAACTCAACTTACAAGGAGCTAAACCTACTCTGCCTCAAGAAAATGCATGCAATGTTCAAGTACTAGAGAAAGCTCCCACAAATATTTTAACAAACTATAAATGAGTAAAATAAACGTACGGTGGGCAGTACTGAAGAAGGAAAGTTCTGACGTAGTACAAAGAGAACTTCCTTAGAAGTAAAACCCGCTCTCCTGTCCCGTCTGTAGTCAACGTGTGCAACAGGCCATTTCAGGGTGCTTCACACTCCTGTCTACAACTGAAATATGTCTTCGAAGTTTTCCATCATCCATTTCCCTCGCCTCTGTGTTCCCCGATAAGGAATCACCACTCCATGGCAGAGGTTTAGATGCAAACACACTCTGCCTAAACCTTGTGGTGGGGCCTTTGACAACTGATCACAGCTATTGGTTTAAGAATGAGCACAGACTGCAGTGACGGACCACGTACCATGAAGAAACATGAGCCAGAGGCTTTGCTGCATAAATGTCCCCTCTCTTCTGCAATGACAGAAGCAGAGCCCACACTTCCCATGGAGGGATGGAATGACGGAATAAGGTTGTCAAAGAACAATTTCTACAATCATCATTACTGCCAAAGCCAAACTGATGACAAAGACAAGGCTAGCCTTCAGGGTAGGCCTAGGCCTGAAGGGCAACAGAGCCAAAACCTTCACAGCACTGGGAGCCTCTCCATGTAAGTATGGCTGACAGAAGTGCAGACCCAGACTTTTCAGTTGTGTGAGCTGTACAATTCTCTGCCTATTAAGTCAGTTAAGTTGGTGTGGTGTATTTTAACATGGACAGAATTGCTTGCCTGAGTCGGTAGTAACTAATGGTTATTAGGTATTATTATTGGCTAGCCCACTTCCCTTTCTTCTGTTAACCACTGAGCCATTTCCCCAGCTCTCTGTCGGCCTTGCCTTTGGGTCTCAGTCCTGTGCACAAGCAGAAAAGGTTGACAGGCATCCTGAGTCCTGATCTCGGGCAAGGATGTCACTATCAATCCGTTCATGTCCATCGAGTTTCTTGCCAATGGTTGACTTAAGAGACATAATGAAGAGTCTTGTTAGGGATGAGATTTAAATTTGAGAGAATTATTGTTCCCAGGTGTTAAACTCTTAGAGATGTGGCCATGCCTGACCTTGATGTGATCTAGCTGGAAAGCCAAGGATAGGAATATCAATGGTCATCCACTATTTCTACCCTACTACTGGGTTTCTCAGTTAAGATCATAAATCCCCTTACATTTCAAGCATTAGAAATTGGTAGGTCTAAGATCTGTAGTTGAAAGTATCCAAACCAATATGTATGCTATGAGGTGGTTTGATTCAGGTGTCCTTGGTAAACGTGTGTGTTCTGAATGCTTGATCCCTAGCTGATGGCAATTTGAGGATTGGATCCTTAATGGAGGCTGGAGAGATGGCTCAGCAGCTAAAGGCACTGGTGACTTGGCTTTGATTTCCTCGTACCCATGTAATGCTCTATGCATAAAGTGGGGGTGTGTATCTGGAGTCCATTGGTAATGGCAGGAGGCCCTGGTCAACCCATTTTCTCTCTCCCTTTCTGCTTGCAAATATATAAATAAAAATAATTTTCAATTTACATATGTAATTTCTGATACTCAAAGGATCTCTGATACCTAAATTACTATTTTTGCCAACACAAATAATAGAAGGACAAGCACATTTTATCATATAAGCAGCATTTAAATACATTTACTGTTTATCAATCACAAACAGTGGGAGAGTTATCAGAATATAACAAAATTCTGAAATAAGAACAAATATCATCAACCATAGTTCAATATTTATAAGAATTTCATTTGAAGCAAATCTTCATGCTGTGTTTAGTAATAAATTAAAACTTCCAGTTACATAAGAAGAATTTAGTTTGACATAGTACATTGAGAGGAAAGTAAAATGGACAATAATTCATTTTTTGGAAAGTAAGTGTATTGCTATTGTTCAATTATTAATAACATTAATCTTAATTTTTTATACTTAAAACAATTATTGACTGATGAAGTAATTGTACAGAGTGGTAGAAAATGCTGATTATTCTTTTACCAGTGAGTACTCACACCTCTTTTCTCTTTTAATTTTCATTGGATTCACCTTGCAGACTAATACTGTATCAAATTTTGTTTCTACCATCAGTTTATATGATGCAGAAATAAAATATTATACATCATACAGTATGTAGTAAGGAGACTGACATTCATAATTTCCAACTCAGTGTTTTTAATAAGTTCACATTAAAAGATTATTCCCCAAGGTTCATCAGTTGTCAAAACATGAGAATGTATCCCACACCTTTGTAGTATGACATAGTAACATATGATGTGACCCCAGCTTCATCCATCTTTCCACAGGTATGTCTGCTTCATGGATGCTGTTGATGTCTCTTCTTTCCACATTCTTCCTTCAGGACTTTTTAGGTGACCTCAGATTCCTACTTCCTATAAACTCAGGGTTGAAAGTAACTTTGCCTTAGTTTATACATGATTAGACTTTGACATCCCATTGTAGAGTATCTGGGCCTCTGCAAAAATTAAAGCTATATATGACTAATACTGAATGGATTTTTAACAGAGTAGCTAATTCGTAGCTTTTACTTATGTTAGTTATGTTTAGATTTGATTTGAATTTTCAAAAATAATAGCTGCCTTAAAAATGTTCAAACTTACTACTCATTTATAACTGGAGCCTAAATTATTGAGATACTCTCAATAAATTTACATGAATTCACTTCTCTAAGCCCCACAGCAAAAATAAAAAGTATTTTGCTTTGCTCCTTAAAAATCTTTCTCTTCTGTGAGCATTCCTTTGGGCTGGACAGGAAATGCTATCTTGGGAAGTTAGAAAGGCCTGAAGGAACCCACATGAATTTCTCCTGCATCAAACAAGGTGACTTAAGTGCAGTGAGAGGCAGTGAAACTGTCATAGAATCAAACATTTCTTATCAATCACTCTTGCGTTTTTATATTCTATCTGAATATACCTTAGACTTAATCTCTCAACATTTATAATTTGGTTTCTCTCACATAGATTTTCTGAAATGCAGGCTAAATCCAGAATACTGACTCTTGAAATGAACAAATTGTAGAGGCCTGATTGCCTTTTTCAGAATGAATTATTTATCACTAAATAGAAGTAAGGCATGGTGGTGCACACCTTTAATCCCAGCATTTGGGAGACAGAGGTAGGAGGATCACCATGCTTTGTGTTCAAGGCCACCCTGAGACTCCATAGAGAATTCCAAGTCAGCCTGCACTAGAGTGAAACCCTACCTCAAAAAAAGAAAGAAAGAAAAGAGAAAAGAAACCTCTTTAAAAAAATTAATAGGATATTAATGAAATATACCCAAAATGGACACTTAAGCATAAATATAATTTATATATGTATAATATATAATTTATATGTTATATATATATATATATAATATTCCTACCGTATGTAGTTTCTGTTTGCTTTGCCTTTTGAGAAAGGATCTCATGTAGTATAAGCTGACATTGAACCCAAGATCCCTCTGCCCCAGATTCCCAAATGCTAAAGTTATAAATGGGCACCAACCTACCTACCTAGTACATATATGTTAGAAATGTATACATATAAATATTATTGTATAGATAAATGATTGTTTAAGAATGACATTCCCAGTTTCAGGAAATGTTGCAGATAGTTAAATAATATTGGCATGAGGTATGTATGACTGATACATGTAACAGAAAATCTGAATGAGTTCTGAGAATCGGAAAAGACTAAGCCCCCTGACTCCATGGACAGATGCATGAGCTGCTCTATTTTGGAACAGATCTCCCGTATGCAAGTGAGCTCTCATGGTTACCAAGATGGAAGATGCCGCTGCAGCCTCAGAGTCAAGGCTGGGCTCTATTCCAGACCATGTGACCTACGCACAGTATTTAACATGTGTGAGCGTCCCTTCCGTAGCACATGTTTCAAGCGGTTTGGAAGGACTAGAGGAGGTGATATAAGGACAGGACATGCAAGCTGCAGGTGCTCAGCAAGCGTTAGAGCAATACTAACCATATGCTCACGCTGCCTCCCCGCATTGTAATATCGCATGTACTGACGCACTCGGTCTGCCTCCAGCCACCTCTCACTTCCTCTCTTCTTCTCTCTCTCTGCCTCTCCCTTCTTCCCTTCTTGTCTCTGTTTCCCCTCCCGTTCTCCCTCTGTCTCTCCCTGTCTCCCTCTCTTTGTCTGTGTGTCTCTCTGTCTCTGTTCCTGTGTCTATCTCTTTCTCTGCCTCCTTCTCTGTCTCTCTCTATGTGTCATCATGTCTGTTCCTCTCTGTCTGAGTGTCCGTCTCTGTCTGTGTGACACACACACACACAAAAGACTAATTTCAAAACAGAACCATGTAGGCTTGCTGGTGTTGATATAAGGCAAGTGAGGTCACTCCCATGTGAACAGGTTGGTACATATGTGTAATCCAAGAATTTTAGAGGTGGAGGCAGAAAAATCCTGAGCTCACAGCCACCCTGAGTTACAAAGTAAGTTCCAGGCAAGTCCAAGATACCTGTTTCAAAATACCAAGAGCTGGGGGTGTGGCTGACTGGTTGAGCCCTTATCTACACTAAGCAAAGCTCTAGATTCAATCTACAACATCACAAAAGAAAAAAAAAACAACGGGGTAGCTGGAGAGATGGCTTAGCAGTTATGGTACTTGCCTGCAAAGCCTAAGAACCTGGGTTTGATTCCCTAAGTACCACGTAAGCCAGATGCACAAGGTGATGCATGCTTATAGAGTTCACTTGCAGTGGCTGGAGGCCCTGACATGCCCATTCTATTTGCCTCTCTCCTACTCTCTCTCTCTCAAATAAATAAATAAAATATTTATTAAAAATAAGAAAAAAGAGAATGTGATGGGGTGCTCCTGTGACCCCGAGGGCAATCATTAGCCCATCTTTTGCCCTACCCAGCTCCATCCATATCTAGTGAGCCTATTTCTTTCAAATTTTCATTCAACCATCTGCCCTCCACTCAGTTCAACATTCTTTCAGTCCAGTTCAGTTACTCTTGATATTTTCATCTCTTCAACATCTAAGATTATTTCACATCTGTAGCTTTTAATTTCTTTTTCTGAACATAATAGAACACATAATTACTATGCTCCCCCCCCCCGCCCCCATTTCTACCCTCAGCCAAAGAGGTCTGGTGATTGTGTGACTGTGCGAGTTATTCTTTTTGAAGTGTTTTGCACTCTGTGATAAAAGGTGTTTCATGAGTTCAAAGCATTCCCATTATGATCTGCCCACTATTCAGGACGATCAGGGTAATTTGGCAATAGCTTTTTTCCTTGGCAGAAGAAAAGGCTGATTACAGGGATGGGAATGAGGGGGATTAAGTTCAATTTATTCAGGGTTAAGGTCACAAGCAATGCACAATAAGAAGTTCTTTGTTTTATGAATAAAAAGGAATTCTGATCTATACCCTTATTCAGCACACCAGCAAATATTCATTTTTTGCGTGTTTGAAATACCTTTTCCCCACTAGTATGAGAAAACTTTCTCAAGTTATAAATTTGTCATCCAGGGTTTTTTTATTTCACACTCATGAATCTTTACTATCCAGGCAAACTGATGCAAATTTTGATGTTTACCATAAATTATGTCTTTCTCAGTGATTCACTACATTGAGTTGCATTTGTTGTTTTGAATAATATAATGACTGATAGGCACAAGTTAATGCAGGGATAATGGACATCACTAACCTGGGTGATCAGAAATTCAGGGCTATTTACTTTGAGTACAAAATTAAATAGACATTGGTCACTGGAGGATGTGATTTATTTTACTTACATCCTAGAGGTATGTTTAGCAATTCTTTAGCTCCTTCTGATAATTGAAATTCTCTGCTGCTTCTAGAAATTTAGCTCTCATTTTCCCTTGAAGAAAATGTCTTCAAGAAGATAAATTTAGCTCATATATAAAATGAGGAGCTTTAACATTCATCAGAAGTGTTTTGTGTTTCATTTTTATTTCATTTTAAGGCATTTTGTTCTCTCTCTATTTTAACTGATTTTGGTTTACATATCTCTGTTGCACAGCTTTCTGTCTCCTCACCATTATGTCACTTTATGTTTTTAAATTAGACATAGAGTAATGGGTTTTATTATGACATTTTCAGGCACACATGTTAATAAATGTTACATTTAAGATGGTGGTTATTTCACAGCCAGAAAAATGAATTGACTTTTGCTCAAGTGACTTCTAACCTCAAAGAGTTGTGATGACAAGTATTTCCACACCAGTCTGCAGGTTGTCTGTGTGCTGGCTTCTGCTCTGCGTCCAACTCATGTACCAACAGCTATAATCAGAGGTCAAGGGGTTTTTGACACAGGGAAAGTAAACTGAAATTTTGCATGATCTAAAGGAAGTGAGCTAAGGAAACTGCAGACAATACTGTATGATAAAACTATACATCTCATGTAATGACACTTACTTATAGTGAAAATTAGATGTATGTGCAGAAATATAGAGCATAGTGTTTCCTTATTCCCTGTGGGTCTCTATCAATTGCCTTCTCTCTCTCTGTCTCTCTCTCTGTCTTCTCTCTCTCTCTCTCTCTCTCTCTCTCTCTCTCTCTCTCTCTCTCTCTCTCTCTCTCTGCATTCTGACTCATTATAATATTTTTCTCTCTCAAGAAGTATAACATTCTGCTCTTGGGCCAACTCCATGCTATTTCATGCTTAAACATGTGTTTCCATTCTCTCTGAATTTCACAAGTAAATGGAAATCATCCCTATACTCTGGAATTAATCTCCAGATTCCTACCAAACAGTAAACTATTCTTCATTTGAGCTGAGAGTTGGCTTCCAAATGCATATCATTTTAGTTCTGGTCTCTGAATGACAAAAATCTACTCTCCCATGACTTTGGCATCTTTCCTGCTCAACTCGTAGTCCTTGATTTTTTTTAACTTAAAATTAATTTTTAAATATTTATTTATTTATTTGAAAAAGAGAAATAAAGAGACAGAAAGATAGATAGATGGATAGATAGATAGATAGATAGATAGATAGATAGATAGATAGATAGATAGGCAGGCAGACAGACAGATAGATGGTATGCCATGGCCTCCAGCCACTGCAAACCAACTCCAAACACATGTACCACTTCATACATCAGGCTTTCATGGGTACTGAGGAAACAAACCTGGGTCTTTAGGCTTCTCAGGCAAGTGCCTTAACCACTAAGCTACCTGTCCAGCCCTTAAAATTCATTTTGAATTAAGTTTTTAATTTAGATATGGAGTATAGGGTTTTATGATAATATTTTCAAGTATTATTTTCTTAGAATTCATCCTCCTCTCATAATCCCCCTTGTGTTATAAAATTTAAGGACATTTTTATCTATATCATTGTATCATAGTGAACCCGAGCTCTCTTTTTGAGGAAGGTGTGGCTAAGGACCCAAGGACTGATTGACTCATTCCCTGCCCTTAAGCACTATGTCCATCTAGGAATCTATGCTCATAGGAATCTTAAGTCATGGAATGGTGCCATGGTTAAAGGCACTTGTTTGCTAAGCCTGCTGGCCTAGGATCCATTCACAAGTCCTCATGTAAATCCAGGTGCACAAAAAAGCATATGTCTGGGGGCTGGAGAGGTGGCTTAGTGGTTAAGGCATTTGCCTGCAAAACCAAAGGATCCCTGTTCTACTCTCCAGGGCCCATGTAAGCCAGATGCACAACTAGGCACATGTGTCTACAATTCATTTACAGTGGCTGAAGGCCCTGGTATGCCCATTCTCTCTCCCAATTTCTGACTTTCTCTCCCCCCCTCCCCTCCCATTCTCTCTCTCTCTCTCTCTCTCTCTCTCTCGCTCTCTCTCACACACACACACATAAATAAAAGCAAAGTGTAAAAAAAGGCACATATCTGGAGTTTGTTTGCAGCAGCAAGAGGTAATAGTGTACTTATACTAGCTCTTTCATGCACATGCAAATAATTTTGCTAATAAATCATGAACATAAGGTGATGCCCAACCCTGCCCGAGTGTGGGTGGTTATGTAAGCCCATGGTTCCACACTTTCCTGGCAAATATCTCGAGTAAACCATAGTTACATGTTTGGAATGATTTTTTTATTCATAGAAAAGGTTAATTGGAGCTCTGTTTTGTTTAAAATGTTCTGTTGAATACTAAAGTAAAAAGGCAAAAATGTTCCTTCTTCCTTAGGCTTGTAAATTTAGATTTGAAATGCACCATTTATTTTTAAATCAATCAGAATTTAACAGTTTTTTTCAAAAGACCCTTTGATAAATATTTATATTAAAGTAGCCAAACACAATCAAATATGTAAAAGTTATTAAATTTGTATCTTTTATATCCTCCTCAGCATTCATATCTCTGACTTAAAAGTACAAATCATTAATATTAAAATAACTAATAAAATGAATTGCGTTTATAAATATAATAAGCCTAAAGTATTAATATCCTGGCAGTATTTATTCTGTAATCTTTCCTAAAATTGAATCTATTACTCAGTTGCACATGTTTCACTAATGTATTTTTTTAATTTTTTATGCATTAAAATATCCACAATTAATTAAAGTCTAATATTTAACATTTCAACAGAATAGATGTAATGAATATATTGTTTGTCAAGCTTAGTTGTAAAACAAATTAATGACTTGCAACTATCACCTGACTCAACAATACAAAATGATAAGAATGACATCAAGTAAAGCTACAAATCTCACCACAAGCCCATCATTCTGCTTCATCCTAGACGTTAAGAATAAACCTTAGTATTCAAATACTTTTAGCTCATCATCTCTCTACTCATTTTATATTCATATATATATATATATATGCACATACATATATACATACACACATATATACATACATACATATATGTATGTGTGTGTATATATATATATAAATAAATAAATAAGTAAATATATATATATATATATATAAAATCTTTGAGCATATATGTATATACTTTTAAGCCAAATGCTGTTTATTTTTTTCTTGTTAGGGGCTTTTTGAATTTTTTTAACTTCCATATTTTATTTAATTTTTTGACAGGGAGAGGCAGATAGGTAGAGAAAGAAGCCATCTCATGGTCATAAGATGCATCTTCTTGCAAGGAGGCCTCAGTGAATGATGTCTACTCAGGTTTTGCCCTCAGATACCAAGCAGTTTCTCATGTAGCCAAAACTCTGTGTGTTTAATATGTACTGGTTTCAAAAAGTAAAGGAGATTTTCCATTAAAACCACATTCCAGAATTCAGTGCGTATAGAACTTTGTGATTCTTACCAATATTAATGATTCTGTTAAACTTTATCTGTTGTCATGAAGTACAGACATAAACAGATCTAAGTCTTAAGTCATTTGGACTCCACCCTAACACTAAAATATGATTTCAGAAACTTCTGTTTACTTTCAAAATATGTGAGATAATTCTTAAAGTAGAGTCAAATTTTACAAATATTAGCAATGATCTCATATGAATATTGAGAATTCACAAATTTCTTTGCTTCCCTGAGATCATTCTCTCCATAATAAGATGTAAATAAGAGTCCTCTCTTTCTTTCTCTCTCTCTCCCTCCCTCTTTCTCTCTATCAAATAAATAAAATGTTTTCTTTAATGAAAAAATAAGGGGGCTGGAGAGATGGCTTAGCAGTTAAGGCATTTGTCAGCAAAGCCAAAGGATCCCAGTTCAGTTCTCCAGGACCCACATAAGCCAGATGCACAAGGTGGCGCATGCATCTGGAGTTAGTTTGCAGTGGCTGGAGGCCCTGGTGTGCCCATTTTGCCTCTCTCAAATAAATAAAATATAATTTAAAAAGATATAAATAAGTACATAAATAAATAACCTAGCATAAGAACACATATTACTTCCATTTGCCAAACAATCCTGACAAGGTAATATTCCACTGTGACTTTACCCTCACAATAAAGTAATAAATTTATACCTAATTAAATGAGATGAGTTAGACTCTGTGCCTTCAGGTTCACATAGACATTACAATCTTTATTAAACCTAGAAATTGCAATAGTATTTTAGAAACTTAAACATCTATAATAGAATGTTTTGTTCCTTTTTAAACTAGAGTATTCTCAAATTCTCATGTGTTTAAGAAATGAAAATAATAAGATTGTGTAGCTAAATGTGGGGAGTTTCTTTACAGAAGTCCTAAGAGATTGCTAAAAATAAGGTTGACTGTGTAAGGCTTTAGCTATAAGCACTGGCAGCAGAGCCCATTTTTCTGAAGTATATTTTCTACTCTTCACATTACATTTACTCTCTTGGTGTAAGTTCCAAACGCTCAACTGAGAGAGATCCATGACGGACAGTCTGAGACCGTGTTCTTCACTAGAACAGAAAGCCTTCACTGAGGAGGTCCATGAGCAGATTTCAGGTCTTAAAATATCCCAAATCATATGTAACATTGGGTTTCTGTTGACAGTTTTCCAGGAGAGACAGCTTGATGCTTTAATCAGATTCAGTAAGTCAGCACTTCCAAACATTTTTCAAACGATGATACAAGTTATAGATTATAGTTTGATAGTTCTCTTGGGGAAAAGGAGGACTTTGGGTATGCCTAAATGGGACTAAAGTTTAAAATTTATTTCATTTTCTCATGTAAGAATTAAACATAAAATTAATAATAATTAAACATAAGATATAAAATGAATGGGTGATAAATGTGGATAATATATACAAATAGAATTATTTGAAATATTTAAGGAGAACCTTTATCTTGGAATCGTGAAAATAGTTTCTCAACAAGATGTTTGCTTCTTAAATTGGTTATATGAAATCATCACAAAACTTTTAAATAATGATACAATCAAAATATTGGATCGAAATCAGTGAAAATACTTGTCCATATAGATTAAAAGTGTCAATCAGTTCAGCCTAGGATGAAGGCTCAGAGACCATTGGGGCAGAAGTGGCAGAAAGAGTGTAAGAGCCAAAAGAAGGGAAAGTGCTTACAATTCTGTCTTCCAGACCCAAAATGGCCATGGAATTCATGACCTCACAGTGGTTGATGCTACCTGCACAAGACTTGGAGGGGAAAAAAATGATGATATCAAAATAGAACAGACTGGTTAAAACAGGGATTCAGTGGTGGGTGGAAGGTAGGGAGAACAGAAGTTTCTAGTAGGAAATTATGATTATGCTATGTTGTTTATCTTTATAGAAGTTGCCAATAAAGATAGTTTTTAAGTGAAATCAAAAAAGTAATCTCCTTTATAATACCTTAAAAATTAGACATCAAATCAAAGACATACATCTACACTGGAAGATCAAAATACTAATGAAATAAGTTTAAATAGACACAGATTACTGGAAAGATAGCTCAGGTTCATGGATAGGGAAAATTAATATTATAAAAATGTCTGCTATCCAAAGTAATGTATAATAATGTATTCAATCCCTATCAAAAATAAAATGCTATTTTTTACACAAATAGGAAAAAATTCACATGGAATCATAAAATACCCTCAATAGCTTAAGCAATCCTGGTGGGGGGAGGGGGGAGAAGGTATTGGAAGTACCAAATTTCCTAATATCAAATTATATCAAAATCCTTCAGTATTCAAGTTAGTATGGGACCAGACGAAAAAACAAATGCAATAGAAACTGAATGCAAATCCAGCCATATTTTTTGACAAGGACATCAGCAAGATACAGTGAGAAGAGATAGCTTATTCAATGAATTAAATTATATTAGAAAAAAGTAGACCTATATGCAAAAGAATGAAGCTAGGCCCTAATCATAAACTGCACAAAAATATTATTTCAGGGCTGGGGAGAGTTGGGCACAATAAGTACAGGACAAGAAGATTTTTCCTGATCACTTCTTGGAGTTGTAAGGCTTCACAACTTACATTTAGGTCTTGAATGTTGCATTTATTTATTTATTAAAATATTAATTTATTTGTGGAAAAGAGAGACAGACACACAGAGAGAATTGGCACGTCTCTAAAATTGTGGGGAACAAATTCCTCATCTTTACAAAGTACCCTGTTTCAAGTATTCTGTTACAGCACCACAAAGGGATTGAAATAGGCAGAAAAACTCAAAGAAGTCCTGACCTTCACCTCATTTAATGCTCATGGAAGTTCCCAGGCTGAAGAGCTTGGTACCAAGTGGACTGTAAACCTACACAAAGAAATTAAAAGGACCAAAATAACACTACTTTGGCATATATATAACATTCGTTTCCATTACTGCAATCTATTTGAATAATAAAGGACTATTTATGTTAAAAGCCCAAGATGAGAAATCAAATTATATGCCATTATTAGTTTCATATGTGTATACATATTATACTCATATATATGCATATGTGTGTGTGTGTGTATGCCATATATAGAGAGAGAGAGACAGACAGACAGACAGAGGGCTTTACAGGTAGATTGTTTGATTGTAAACAATCAAACAAAGCCAAAATGACCCAAAAGCAGCCAAATAAATTTTCAAAGATAACTCCAAAAAGAATATAAAAGTAATTATAAGAATATTGAATAATCTCAGACAAAATGTGAAGAAAATAACAGGAAGAGCAGAAGGGATAAAATGAAAACCAATACCAGAATGAAAGTTAAACTTTAGCAAGTCAATAACTCTTTTTTTTAATATGGAATGCTTCACAAATTTGTGTGTCATCCTTGCTCAGGGGCCTTGCTAATCTTCTCTGTATCATTCCAATTTTAGCATATGTGCTGCAGAAGCAAGCACAGCAAGTCAATAATTCTAATCACTGTAAATGATGTAAATGCTCCAGTTTAAAAAATAAGACCATTATATGTTACCTTTAGATATACAGAAGAAACTAGGGTAAAAATAACCATTATAGGGGACTGGCGAGATTGCTCAGTGGCTAAGGTGCTTCTTGCAAAGCCTAATGACCCAAGTTCGAGTCTCTAGTACCCACATAAAGCTAGATACACAAAGTGGCGATTGTGTCTGCTGCTTGTTTGTGATGGCTAGAGGCCCTGATGTACCCTCTTTCATCTGTCTCTTTCTCTCTCTCTCTCTCTGTCAAATAAATAAAATATTTAAAAATAATTTAAAAAATGGGAAAAATGTGCAACCATACCAACCCTAATAAGAAAGCTAAAGAGACTGTATCAACATCACAGTGGACTACAGACCAACAGCTATGATCTAGTATACCGAATGTTACTTCATAGTGACAAAGGGATCAATTTATGAAGAAGACATAAAAATTCCTAAATGTTTATATACCTGTCGTCACATCTAAGATCAATGAAACAAAAATTGAGCTATATATAAGTACAACATTTAATGCAAGAGAATTCAACACATGATATAAAAACAGAAGAACAGTTAAAGACAGCTCTACAACTCATTTTTACCTAGGTAGCATTCACAGAACACAGGGCCCAATATGAAAAGAATATGTATTATTTTTATTGCTTATGCATCATTTATAAAGTTAGACAAAAATCTGTACTAAAATAAGACTTGACTAATTTATAATAATTTAAATTCCATACAATATGTTCTCTAACCACAATGGAAGTAACTTAGTAATCAATACAGAAAAAGTGTACAAGATTCCTAAATTTTCATAGCATATAATATATCACTAAACACTAAAAATGCACAGGTAAATATGAAGTGAAAAGATGGAAAATATTTTTAATTGAATAAAATGTAAGCACAGCATAATGGAATTTGTGAGGTGCATCAAAAGGGTACTTAGTTTAGAGAAGCATAAATTGCCATATTAGATATTTGCCTATACCAGAAGTCTCTCAAAAATGAACTTATATGTCACCTTAGGAAACTAGGAAAAGGACAGAAAATTAAGCTCAAGGTAACAGAAGGGAGATAATAAAGATGAAACATGAGGACAATGGAATAGAAAATGAAAAGGCAGTAAACATAACCAATGGAGCTAATTTGCTTGAGGAAATTTATAGCAAAAACTATTTTTAAATAAATTTTATTAATTTGCAAGCAGAGAGAGATACAAAAGAGACAGACACAGAGAGAATGGTTGCACCAAGGCCTCTAGCCACTGAAAACGAACTGCAGATAAATGTGCCCCCTGTGCATCTGGCTTACATGAGTCCTGAGGAATTGGACCTGGGTCCTTTGACTTTATAGACAAGTGCCTTAACCACTAAGCAATCCCTCCATCCCATATAAACTAATTTTTTATTTGTCTTTTTAATTTATTTGTGAGAAGAGAGAGAGAGACAAAAGAGTGACACAGAGAGAGAATGGTTGTACCAGGATCTCTATCCACTGGAAACGAACTCCAGATGCATGTGCTGCCTTGTGCATCTGGCTCTAAGTGGGTACTGGGGAATCGAACCTGAGTCATTAGGCTTGGCAGGCAAGTTCCTTAACCACTACATTATCTCTCCAACCTTATAACATAAACTTCAGTATTGCATAAACAAGTACAATGTGTGAACCAGTATGACTGTTCCAATAAAACTTTATTTACAAAAAAAAAAAACTTGTTGGCCACAGCCCCTGTGCTTTGACAACCCACTCTAGAAGATGTAAGCTAATCTGCAGTGACAGAGAGCTGTCGGTGCTGGAAAGGGGAGAGAGGCGCAGTCGGGGGCAGGTGGAAGCAGCTCCAGGGGCAAGAGGAACCCATCGTGAGGGACCCATATGTTCACTCATCATTGTTGTGACGAGTTCATACGTGTGTCAAAACCATCAAGTCACGCGTTTTAAACACATGTAGCTCATTGTATGTCAATTACACCTCAATAAAGCTGTTAACCAAAAGCAAAACCAGAACCTCAAAGATGATTTCCCGCATCCACTCAGAAACGTGCCACAGTGACATTTCCACTTCAGGAAACGAACAGCTCTTGTTTTCCTTCCGTCATCCCATGTCGTGCTGAAATGAATTTCAAATCCAGTCACACTTCCTCCTACCAAGTTTTGTTGTGTTTTGTTTCTCTCTTCAAGTGAAGCTCGCGTGGCAGTCTGGTTAGTCGTCAGCTGCCACTTGCATGGGCACATCCATCACATGCACATGCTTTGTGAAATGGGAAGAAAGATAGTGAGGTGTTTCGCTGAGCTGTACCTGCTAGAAGCCCACCCTCTTTCCTGCTCTGCCCCTCACAGTTCCCCGCTGCGCAGTGAACATCACTGGTCTGGGCTCAGAAACAACAACAAATTGGCAAGAGTCCTCGCAGCAGGAGCTCAAGCAGATGACAAGGTGGTGGCACCTGTGACCAGGCTGAGGGAGTACAGGATGCTTTTGGTGTCTGGCGTCTGTTTAGGTCACCTTGATTAGGCTTGTAGCCTAGGCTTATGATTGCCTGAGACACAATTAGCGGTCCAGAGAACTCAAGTAATGTCCCACACACACTCAGTCGCTCGTCCATAGTATAAGAGAAAGCTCGGCGTGCTACGACAGTCTACTCTAAGGTTTGCAAAAGGTTAAACAAGAACTATGTCTTTGGTGTATTAGACTGGCTGGCTTTTGAATGGCTGTTGCTTAATTCTGTCTGAAATTGACCATACTGGGCACCCGTAAAGGAGATGGGGAAAAAAAAAAATCACCTTTCAGTGTTTACCAGCAGGTACCTTTAGGAACCTGGCAAATAGTTTATGTAAACCTGTTGTGGTGGTTTGATTCAGGTGTCCCCCATAAACTTAGGTGTTCTGAATGCTAGGTTCCCAGATGATGGAGATTTGAGAATTAACGCCTCCTAGAGGCAGTGTATTGATGGGGGCGGGCTTATGGGTGTTATACCCAGCTTCCTCTTGCCAGTATTTGGCACACCTTCCTGTTGCTATGGTCCACCTTCTGTTGGCTGAGGCATAATGTCCACCCTCTGCTCATGTCATCATTTTCCCTATCATTATGGAGCTTCCCCTGGAGCCTGTAAGCCAAAATAAACCTCTTTGCCCAGAAGCTTCTCCTGGTTGGGTGATTTCTACCAGCAATGCAAACTGGACTGCAACACCCGTGTAAGAACGCTGCTTGGGGGCTCAGACAGATACACGTGGAAATCCGACTGCTGCTACTTGCTAACCGTGTGACTGTGACTATGCAAGTCACGGTACCTCTGTGTGTGTTCTATTTTAATACCATTAAAAACAGAGTAATTACTAGTCTTCTGTGAAGACTGAGGAGGGAAATAGAAGCAAAACACTGAATTAAATGTGAGTGGTAGTGACTGGCATTGTTAGTATCAACAAGGTCCCATTAGGTAAAAATTTTCTTTGGGTTTAGTATCAGTGTTTTCCTAACAGTTGCTTAATTTTCCTTTATAAACCTCAAGCTTTGTAATTGAAGCTTCCATCCTTGCTAATGTGGACCATTTTAGCAGGTGTACTTGTTACAATGTGTGTGTTATATGTCCTCTTGTGTTCTCCTCCTACTGTGGCAGATAATCACACTGCCTCATTTCTCCGTGTTGACATTATCAACCTTCGCAAACCACCTTAACATTGCTGCTGCTCCTGTTTGTTCTAGGCTGGTGTAGATGTGAACAAAGCAAAGTGCATAAAATAATGGCACACGTCATCAAATAGGAATATCCATTTAACCTTTCTTTATCTTTATAATGTCTTAACAATAAAAGTTAGAATAATGACATTACTGATGTCAAATGACAACTGTCAGGATTAAATAATGCACATGAAGCCTTGGATTGCCTAGCATATAACCAGAAGTCAATAAATGTCAAGAGCAATTATCCTGCAGCACGTGCTATCGTCTGATCCCACTGTTTGCTTTTCTCCCACGGAGTAACCTAAGCCACACACCTGTAGGTGGTCCAAGGTCTCCCTGACAGCAATTTTTTTATTTGTGACACCCGCCCTCATTTAACTTCCATCTTCAGATATAAAAATTATGTCATCATTTAAAACAAATATACATCAGACTATAAATAATACCTCAAGACAAAATATATTTCATAAATTTTGGAAACCAGAAAACTCTCACAAACAACCCAGGCAAACTTTAAATGTTGGCTTCAGGGCTTGAAGATAGCTCAGATGGAGAAGGTCTTCCTGTGTAAGCATGAGCACCTGCGTTCTCTCCCCGGTATCCACACGAAATGAGCACCTGGATGTGGACATGTGTAATCGCAGCTCTGGAGAGGTAGAGAAAGCAGGGTCCCTGGGGCTCACTGACTAGCTACATCAGGCCCCTGGGTGGCCCTGTATCAAACATAGGTGGACGGGGCTGGAGAGATGGCTTAGCGGCTAAGGCGCTTGTCTGAAAAGCCAAAGGACCCAGGTTGGATTCCCCAAGACTCACATGAGCCAGATGCACGTAGTGGCGCATGCATCTGGAGTTCGCTAGTGGCAGCCGGGAGCCCTGCACACCTATTCTCTCTCTCCCTCCTCTTCTCTCTCCCCTCCTCTTTCAAATAAATACATGAAAATTTAAAAAGAGATAGGTGGACAGCACATCTGAGGAGCCGCGCCAGAAGTGTGCCACATATACCCCCACACAAATGCAAAATAGGGAGTAGCTCATCACACGGGTTAATAGTAGTTCCCTCATGAGTGTGGAAGAGACGGATTCCGTGGTAAGCAAGACTTAGATATGTGGAGCTTGACTTCCACTGAAAGGCTGAATAAAATGAAGGCCCACCAATCTCAGACCTCACAGCAGGCCTCATGTCTACAGGACATGTTATCCAAGGGTCCCAGCCAGCGCCTGGAACCACAGCTGGGGCTTAACCCTGGGAAGTATACTATGCTTTTCTAGACATGAATACTCTGACAAAATCTACTTAAGAACTAGTCATAACAAGGGTCTGACAATCACTAAGACTATTAAGTAATCATAATAATCTACAGAAACAAAATGGCCAGCATCTCTGCTCCTGAAGCCGTTGCCATGAGTAAAGTCAGGTCAGCTGGAGGGAAGCGGCGCAGGGCCGAGGTGGCCAGTCTGGAGCCGGGGTGGCTGCACAGGGACGTCCAGGTAGACGATGCACGCGGTGAGGATACCTTGGGCCAAGATAGCACAAGGTTTCAGCGCGCTCTTCAGAAAAGCATGCAATTCTAAACAAAACTTGTCTCAAAGAATTTGCTCCTTGATAGTGAGAAAGCCCTTGGTCTTGGGCAACTGCAAGCACAGAAGGAAACGCTATCAGTAAGAGCGGCCTGGTGTTCCTGTCACTGCCTACGCGTTAACTCGGCGAGCGTAAATGTACCGTTTACTCTCCCTCTCTCAAGACTTCGCTTCTGTTATAGAGTGAGGCGGCTGATCTGCCTTTGAGATTGCCTTTTACATCTCAGGTTGCTCTCTATTCTAGGCAACTAAAAGCATTCTCTCCTAATTATTACCTTAAAAATCCATACAACAAAACAACAACAAAAAAAACTATTCAGTATATGGGGGGGATTACATTACAGGTCTTATCATATTACAACAGAGGTTTTCATATTGTTTCTCTGTAATAGCTATCTTGTCTTCAGGATGGATGTGTCAGGAATATGGTGAGCGTACTTCTTAGCTTATCTGCTCCCCTGGTCCTCCTGGCCTGTGGCTTACATCCTAATGTAATCATGGATACTTTCTAAAGCTCTTATTCTCCAGAGCTTCCCGGCTTGACTGGATAAATTACCAGCTCTCCTCAGTTAGAAAGGGTCACAGAGACCTGTTTTGACAATGACCATAATTTCTTATGCATTTAGACATGGGGTTGAAATCTTTTTGTTCATATGTCACCTGTCTTAGCACTGGCTGACCCTAGAAGGTAAGTATCATAATGAACATCCTGACGTGAGGAAACACTTCCTAAGCAGAAGTAATCACAGAGCTAGGTCTCGAATATCTAGCATTGGCATATTGCACAAATCACAGTAAAAAATACGAGAAATGAGCATTTCCACCTGCCATCTGACTTCCAAGGTCATCATGGATGGTGACAGAAAGAGACAGCTTTGAAAAGCCAAATACGAAAAAAAAAAAACGGAAAATGAAGATCTCTAGCATTCGACCTTCAGACCTTCAACTTCAGGCAACTTCCACACTCACCCACTAGTCCATTCAAAACATCCAAACCCGCTCGTTTGCAAAGGTTTCATTTCCTGAAGTCAGCATGAATCAGTTGACACTAATTCTCCCAGCACGTTTTATTTGCTCTGAGGAACAAACGAATCATGAACTCACAATCACCAGGAGCTGGGAATGGAGAGGCATATGGGTAAAACGTCCCCCTCAGCAAAGCAAGGAGCTGCTCAAGTGTCCCACCGTCATGTTGTACACTTTCTTTCTGTACCTTTGCTCCCTGCAAAGCCATTGCTAGGTGTCAGTCATGTGCCCTGTGGCTTTGTAAGACACTTACTAGTATGTAGGAGCATTTTCCTTAATAGTGCCAAAAATCTATTGACATCTACCTTGCTCCAGGTCAGAAAAATTGGAAGTAATTATAAGTTGGAATTTATATAGTTATATATATATATATATATATATATATATATATATGTATAGTAATTTATAAAGTAATTATAAATTGGAAGAAATTAGAAGTAATTATAAGTGCACTAAAAAGCCAGTTTTCAACTGTATTTTAAAAATACCAATATAACCCTGAGTTTAAAAAATTTTTTAAAAAGATTGGGGCCAGAGAAATGGTTTAGCAGTTTAGCGCTTGCCTGTGAAGCCTAAGGACCTCAGCTAGAGGCACTCCCACATAAACCAGATGCACAAAGTGGAGTTTGCAGTGGCTGGAGGCCCTGATGCACCCATTCATTTTCTCTCTCTCTGTTTCTCTCTCTGTCTGTCACTCTCAAAGAAATAAATAACAACAACAAAAAGATTAAGACACCCAAATGCCTTGTTACCAAATTTAAAATTTCACCTATCAACAAATGTACTTGAGAAGATCCATGTTTCTTATTTAATAAAGAGACACAAAATGACACCAAAACAGAAATGACATCACACAATATGCCTTCAGATTCTAGGCAAAAAGATACTTGAGTGGGATTCCTCCTGCTAGCACTGATTCCTTTAAAAATCTAGCTATTTCTTTTTAATTGAAAGTTGTAGCAGAAAATTATAACTGATTTACATTTCAAATTTCCACGTTATATAAACTTTTATGGTGGTGAGCAGATGTTGATGTGAATTTTACAAAGCTGAGAAGTACTTTCAAATTCATGTTAGGGGAATATCAAATTGAAACCAGGGGAAGAAGGCGAGGAGAAGAGACGACCACTACGTCCAGGAGGATGTGCTAAGGATGATGTCGTTTTCCAACTGAAGGTCTGCCTGATTGACCATTCCAAGAAGTCTTCAGCAAAGTGAATGAATCAAGCTTGAGCCCAAGTGAGCACTTAATACAATTAAGAAGCAGACACCCATACTTGAGTGCACAGTGTGACACACATCCTTATGAATACTTTCAAAAGAATGTTTCAAAGGTAACTGCAAGATTGTTGTGGACTGAACTTCCACACATCTTAACATCTACTACAGCCAATGTTTCCAAAAGAAAGGACAGCAGCTATACAGACCCATAACAAACAAGCTGGATCTTGCCTCTGGTGGATCCCCCCCCACCCCCGAGTTTTAAACACCCGTGGACATGGCAGAACAAGGGTAAACTCAGGACTAATCCTCAGACTACTTTCAACTCCCAATTCAGCATGTTTGTGAATCAATATGAATTCCTAAGGGACAATGCCCGGGACCGCCAGAGCGAGGCAGAGATAGATAAACCAGTTTATCCGAGGGGCATTCTAGGAATAGCAAAATGGAATTCTGTTAATCATGCAAAGTATTTAAATCATTTCATAGGCCCATGTTCAAAACAACCACAGGAAACTATGACAGATGCAGAGCAGTTTCCTGAACGTCTGGGAAGATTTGCATCGGTAAGCGCTTGGCCTCATAAGTCAGTTAGCTGACCAAATTCAGGGTTTTGTTTGTTTTTTAAACATCACTGTGTTCCTTCTCAAGCTCAGATTTGTTTTAATGTTTGTTCTGATGCAAGTAGTTTGATAATTTTACACATCCCTTAATTATTTCTCCATGGTGACCTTTTTTCCTCAACTTTCTGAGGCATTAATTCAATTAACATTTTTTACCAGTATAAAAAACTGAATATTGTTAATATTTAAAGAAAAAGATAAGGCTGAAGAGATGGCTCAAGAGCTAAGAGCATTTCCAGTGGAAAACGAGGTCCTGAGAGGAGTCCTGAGAGACCACGAGCATTCCAGCAGTGGGACACACATGAACAGCTGGGTGTGGTCATGAATATCTATGTCCCTATCCCATAGGGAGCAGGGACCCAGGAATTATAGAAGCTCTTGGAAAAAATAAAAAATAAAAAGATAAAAGTTTGGGATCCCTAAGAGATTAGAGCAATGGGCATAGACAGGGAGACAGTTCCACTCAGGTGAATTCAGGCAAGTACACTGCCACCGGCGAGGGCATGGGACATTTCGTGGGCACATACATGTGTGTGCATCATACATGTACCACACACTACACACAAGCACAAAGAGAGAGAAAGAGAGAGAGAGAGAGAGAGAGAGAGAGAGGGAGAGAAAGGAAGGAAGGAAGGAGACAGAAGGAGGGAAGGGTGGGGGAAGCAAGGTAAGGAGAGAAGAGGAGTGAAGAAGAAGAAAGAGAGAGAAAGAAGCTACACATTGCATGCACAATGTCATATGTTCGCTCATTGATGACTAAGATATACTGACACGCTAGGCCCTGTTAATTATGCTGGTGAGACATGTTTTACACTAAATTATTTTCTATAGCTGAGCGCAAACATTCACAGGGCCCTTGTTGAGGGCTTAACTTCCAGCCAAAGTCTCCATGTTAAGCTCCTAATAAGCAAAATAATTAAATAAGTCTCGAATCAACTTCACACTTTAATGCCATTTTATTGGGCATTTTATTTAACTTCCACTTGTGGTTTATTCATTTCCTGTCCCCTCTGCTCACATTCAAGAAGTCATCTCACGGTATTTACCAGGCATTCTTTGGCCCGAAAGGGTTGCCATAGGCTTGACACACAAGTCACAAAGCATCTATGTGGAAGCAAATGGTACCACAACTGCTGCTATTTTGCATACAGCAAGGAGCACCCAAGGGGCTGAGAACAAGCACAGCCTTGTGCTACACAGGGCAGCTGGCTGGCTAAATGTGGCCCCCAGCTGTCAATAAGACAACTGGTTATAATTAATTACTAGAGATGCAGAGGGATTTGGCCTCTCTTTAGTCCCTGGTCATAGACAGACTCTCTAGGTAGGTCTAGTTTCATTCTTCAGGCCACCAGAGTAAATTCTGGTTGTGAAAGCCAGACAGATGTATAAGTAATGTCGACTTATGTCAGTTATAGATTTGTTCACATTTAAGGGAAGCACGTTAATCCAAAATTGACACTCAAGAAGACAAAATCCGATTGAAGTCAATATTTAATTACATTCTTTTCACATGCTTAAACCTTAGTCTTTCTTAAAATCAAAGTTTTAAACTACATGTAAGAACCAGGGAAGTAGTTTTGATTATTTTAGCAAGATTGCTATATAACAATGAAAATGTTCTTAAAAGAAATGTGTAAGTCAAGCAGGGGTACCCAGCCTTTCAAACTGCAACGTGACGAGGATACCTACAAATGTGTTTTGCTATTCATAGCTATCCTGGGATGCACGTGGACTGTGAACTGTGCACTACAGTTTGGCCTTGTCTGGTAGAAGCCAAGTAAATACATCCCTCTTGACAGAAATCTGTAATGATGCGTTGTTGAAAAAAAAAAAAAGAAAAGAAAAAGAGCTTCTCTTTTGTGTGCATCCTGCCATGTGCTGCCTTTGACCCTCTCCTGGCACTTTTCAATTGCATTGGCTTCAAGGCTCTTCTTTCCTGACTCCTGTGGCTGTGTGAAAACCTGGGAGGCTTTGGAGCAGCTTTCAATGTGGCGGTCTGCTCTCTGTGATTGACATAGGATTTTGAGTCATCTTTTGTAAAGGCCCAAGGCAAAACTAGTGATTCTTTCCAGTGAACTCTTTATCAGATACCATGTGTGTTCTAAGCAATGCCCACATATGAATTCTTGCTGGTTTAATCACAGATAATACAAAGCCCTTTTCCATATACAGAAGTTGGGCTTGCTCCTACAGTTTGGCCAAATAATTTTATTTTGATTGTGTTTATCTTGTCAACACCAATAAGAACTGTGAGAGACAAGAGTTTTACAATTAACTGAGTGCTAATTATACAAATGTAAAAAGCAGAAACGTCCTTTAGTCTGCCCTTGCAATCTTCACTTTATTAGAGATCAGAGAAGGATGCTCCTCTCCCTATCTCTTGACTGAAGGAGTTGCTTAGATCTGTTTTTCCATAAACATCCTGAGCCCCTCCTGGGAAGGAGCGCCACTTTCCCAGAATTCAAACCTGATCCTGGCATTGTGGTTGGTTAAAGTTAGGCACAAAACTAGGCCTCACTCAGGCTCACCTGAGACAATATGGGTATAACTAGATACTTACCAAGGGGTGAATATCTCTTGGCTACCCATTCATCACTCTTGAACTTATGAACTTCCAGGTCCTGGTAACTCGAGACACATGTGCCCCCTTGTGCATCTGGCCTACGTGGGTCCTGGGGAATAGAACTGGGGTCATTAGGCTTCACAGGCAAATGCCGTAACCTCTAAATCATTTCCACAGTCCCCAAGTGTAACCTTTTTTATTACTCATTTCTCCTCGGAGTCTCCTGGTCTCTGCTTTGATATCCACACTCTCATTTGTCCTCAAGCCTCACCATTTGCCGCCTAACTTCCCTACATGGAAAAGCACGGGGCAGACACCTTGCCGGCTCCTCCTAAGTTTCCTTATTCAAGCTCCTAGATTCTACCTGCAACACGTTCACCACTTTATTCTGATCTCTCCTTAAAAGGCTCGGTTTCTTTCAAATCCTAATCTCCCTTAAATAAACCCCACAATTGGTGATTTTGTCCTAAATAAACTTAGTAATTCATAACTTATCCTTCTTGAATCCATCTTTATTAATTCTTTATTAAAGTTAGGACAGAACCTAACATTCGGGGTCCATAAACACTGGGGCCCTCTTAAAGCCCCAAACCCTGCCTCAGGACTATTCCTGAACTTCCACCATCCTGCTCTAATGCATTAGGAGAAAACTAAGTTTGTAAAGGACTCACATTTTTAACCATGTCACAAAAATAGGCTATTTGGGTCCTATTTTGCTTTGTCTGTATTCTTATCTAGCTAGGATTCCGTCAAATCCAAGGGGGGAAAAAAAACTAAAAAGTAATGTGTAACATTTATAAACGGTATGAGAACTTGTTGAGCAAGTGTAATCTGTTCCCTCTTATCCACCCCTTTGTGTCCAGAGCAGACTCAGCCTCACTGCCCCACCAGAATGTAAACCATTGAAGACTCTTAATAGAGGAGGTCATGAGCATTCCATTCTGTTGGGAGAGGGTAAATATCCTACAGACGAAATGAATCGCTTCCAGCTCACCAGAAGTCTTGCTACAACGTTTCCTCACTGGCTTTGGTGTAATTCTTACTTTCTTCTTCCTTACTGTAGAAAAAATATGAAAATTATTACTACTTAAGGCTTTATCTGAAGTTTGCCTCTCTTGATATGTTCATCTTATTTTTATTTGACTTAAAAACGATCTGGGGCTGGGTAGCGGGCTCAGCGGGTGGAAGTACTTGCTTGCAAAGCCTGCCAGCCCTGGGTTCAATTCCCTCCCACCCACATAAAGCCAGATGCACTAAGTGGCACATGAACCTGGAGTCCATCTGAAGCAACAGGAGGCCCTGGTATACCCATGCATCCTCCCTCCTTCCCTCTCTTTCTCTTTCTCCCTCTCTCAAATAAGTATACAAACAAGCAGATCTATTTCAATCACACCTTTACAGAGACATATTGACATAGAGCAATTTCAGAAGCCAATAATAAAGACTAAAACAAGGAAAACGAAACAAAAATAAAATAATTTTGATAGTAATCAATGATAACATGAAAATCAGTTTTCATTCCAAATATCTTTTCTTGGCCTTTCCGTGTGCTCTGGTGCAGGCAGGAGGGCGACACGGCACGTGTGTCGTGGAGGCGAAATGACGACCACCACTGTCACTCACCACCTTTTCCAAGGTGGACTCTCTGTTTGTCGCTGTGTGGGCCAGGTTAGCTGGTCCACAGGCCACCAGGAATTCTCCAGTCTTCACTCCCATTGCATCATAGGAGCATGGAAATTACGGAAGGGAGCTAGCACGTCTGCTTTTATGTGAGTTCTGGGGATCTGAAAGTGGGTTTGCATGCTCAGGCATCAGTCACTCTATCCACTGATCCATTTCTCCAGCTTGCAAATTTCCCATTGCACTGAATTTGAGTTTGGGTTGTTCGAAAATCTTTGCCAACCATATACCCAACAAGGGATTCATCTCTAAAATAACTTTTTTTTTTTTTTAACTGTAAAAATTAGATACCAAAAAAGTGTCCGATCAGTAAATGGTTTAATGATGTTTGAATGAAGGTAGGGAAAGGAGGAAATAGTGGGGGAAGGGAGGAAGGGCTATGGGACCACAATTCAAGGATCAGCAAAAAGAAAGAAAAGTATGGAAAGATCTAGAGGGTGGGAGGAGGAGCGTGAGGGAACACACAAAATTGATGGCAGCGTGAACCAACCTCATAGAAACCTTCCTCCTGGATACCACCTTACAAATCACTACCCTCAGGCTGGAGAGATGGCTTAGCAGTTAAGCACTTGCCTGTGAAGCCTAAGGACCCTGGTTCGAGGCTCGATTCCCCAGGACCCACGTTAGCCAGATGCACAAGGGGGCACATGAGTCTGGAGTTCGTTTGCAGTGGCTGGAAGCCCTGGTGCGCCCATTCCCTCTCTATCTGTCTCTTTCTCTCCCTCTCTCTCTCTCTCTGTCACTTTCAAATAAATAAATAAAAATGAACAAAAAATATTTTAAAAAAAATCACTACCCTCAATAAGGGGGAGGAGGACCCAAACAGAGGAGCTCCGTAAAAGGTGGAGACAGCATTACCCTAAGACCATGGACACTGGCTAGCAACTTTCAGGGCCAGAACTGAGTCTGCCTCCATCATGAGCTGATGGGCAGGGAGACATGAGGTCCCCAAATAATACAAGCTACTGCCAAAATATCTGGTTGCCTGAAAGAGTTTAAAAGGTAAGTGCCTCTTGCTGAAGTCACCATAGCCTGCAGCCCCAGGACATCAAGTGACCTATCCCACTGGATCTGAGAGGGCATCCAGTTCCCTCCCAGCTAGCCCTCATAGTGCTGGAAAGTGCTATGAGACCAGCTGGAGAATAATAGTTGCCAGCTGATTGATTAAGCAGGAGATTCTGCCTATTACAAAATTAACCAGCCGAGCAAGTAGTATTCAAGTGTGCAATAGTGGTACACAACAGATGTAGTAACCACCTGCTCGTGAGTTGGATATGAGACTCACTCACTGTGAGTGAACCCATGCCTGGCTCTGGGAACCAAGCCAGATTCCCTATAACAGGAAACCAGTAAGCAGCAGAGAGTACTTCCACTGCTCTCTAACTAGCAAGAATGGATATACAGACCAACAGACCTTTCTAACAACTAAGCTTATCATCCCCTTTCATTTAGTTCTCACTTTGTGTTGAAGAATCTGCTTGATTTTACAGGTGAAGGGGCATACAGGGGAGAACAAAAGGACACCAATACATCAAGAAGAGAGAGCCAACTGTCTACCAGGCAATGAGTCACCTCCATCTCATCTGCCCAGAAGTCATTACAGGCAAAATGGTAACACCAATACTGCTCTCATGACAAGCCTGAAAACCAGTCCCAGGGAAATGGGGACAGACACTGTGTTCACTCAAACCTCATAAAAACAAAGATCCAGGATTTAAAAAAAAAAAAAAAAAAAAACACTAAATCAGATCTCTATCCTGTCCCCAAGGTTTGGGGATTATAGCAGGTGGAGCAGAAAGATCATAAGAGCCTCAGGGTGGGTAGGAACAGCCTGAGCCACCATGTTTCTCCCATCCCCGCAGAGACTGACTCAGGCCTCTTGGTCCCCACAATAAACACTAATAACCTCACTGAAGACCCTCAGCAGAATTGGGAGGAGGGAAAGGCGTCTATGGTGCAACCTTCTTACTTTAAAAAATCAATTTTTAAAGTCCAGAAATACCAATTTAAAATTATTTGACATATTTGACCCTCAGGGAAATGCCAAACAAAATATAACAGCTTTCAGAATTCATCTCATCCCAGTCAGAATGGAAGTCATTATGAAAGTAATAAATGCTGGTGAGGATGTGGGGAAATAAGAATCTGTAATCCTTACACCTGCTGACAGGAATGTAAAGTGGTACTGCCACTAAGGCAGTCACTGTGTGGTCCTCAAAAAACTAAAGATCAAGCCGGGCATGGTAGCGCACACCCTTAATCCCAGCACTTGGAAGGCAGAGGTAGGAGGGTCGCTGTGAGTTCAAGGCCACTGAGACTACAGCAAGAATTCAAGTCAGCTTGGGTTAGAGCGAGACCCTACCTTGAAAAATTAAATGAAAATACTAAAAATCAACTCCCATGTGACCCAGATTTAACACTCTTGGATATATACCAGCAGGATCCCAACTGAACCAACCTACATACCCATCAACAGACAATTGGATAAAGAAAACATGGTGCTGGGCATGATGGCACATGCCTTTAATACCAGCACTCAGGAAGTAGAGGTAGGAGGAGTGCCAAGAGTTCAAAGCCACCCTGAGACTGTATACTGAATTCCAGGTCAGCCTGGCCTAGAGTGAGACCCTACTTTGAAAAAACCAAAACAAGAAAAAGGGAAAAAAGAAAATATACCATTTGTACAAGATGGAATTTTATTTAGCCATAAAGAACAATGGAATCGTGACATTTGCAGGAACTGGAGATTCTTTTAAACAAAACAAACCAGACTCACAAGACAAATGATATGTTTGCTCATATTTGTAACCCAGAATTGAATTAATCTATGTGTATATGTGTAAGTCCTATTTATCTCTTAAATGCTGCTGCAGAACTCTGAAGATGAGTGGAATTAATAATGATGGCAATTAAGAAATGGAGAAAAAAATTGGAAAAGGAAGAATGATGAGGTCGGGACAAAGAAAGAGCAAGAAAATCTGAAAGAACAATGCATGAGAAGGAGGACAAAGACAACAGTCAGAAGCATAAATGTAAACTTATGCAGTTATACTTCACTTATCAGATGGAGACATGACCAAGGAATGCCCCCCAAATCCTTAACAAAAGAAAGCATGAAGGAATGAATGGATGAGTATGCCAATGGAATCTCAATGGAAACACTGGGGCCTGTACTAGGTTCCTAAGGGAGCAGATATGTTCTCAAACGGTTTGATGGGTTCAATATGACCACAAAGTATTTTAACTAAATGACTAACCCAAATCCAGCCTTTTACTTTCAGTGGATGGCCTGCTGGAAGGGTTGGGATGACCATCTCACAGTTAAATGATAACCCACTATGCATGTATATTCTTATCCTCTGGGCTTTGAAATTTTATACAGATAAGATGTAGTCCCTGCTCTCAGATAGAGGGCAAAATTACATATTTACATCTAAAACAACCTAAGAACTTTGACCAACATGTACTGCAGGAAGGTCAGTGCTTCCAAAATGCCTAATAAAAATGGAGAGCACTCTTGAGAGAATGTCTTTGAAAGGACTGGTGGAATGGAACACCAAGTACAATGGAAACAGCAAGTGGGAATGTACAAACAAGAAAATCATTTCTGCATTACTGCCTGGAGCAGAAAGCCCAAGTGGAATAAAAATTTAAAAAATGAGTAGTGGACATCTGTTGTCTGTGACTGTCCAGGATTCCTTTCTCCTACTTTTCCAATAACATACTGATTTTCCCAGGGAGAAATGATCCCCCGCTTCTAATTCCACTGTCTGGATGAGGTTAAAAAAGAGTGATTCATACCTGGCCAAGGAGAACACAAGGGATGGTCATGTGACCCAAACTGACCAATCAGAACAATACCAGGAAGTGTTTGAAGGCTCTGCCACTCTATCAAGGCAATCAGCCTAAGAAAGGAGCTTGTGCAACAAGATGTGACCATACCTAGAGACAGAGCTCTCATGGGCATCTGTAGCCGTAACCTTCTTGTTGCTGGAATGAAACAGCAGACCAGAAGCAGAAGAAAGTGTTTACGTCAGTTTACAGTCTCAAAGGAAAGTTTCATCAGGGCAAGGAAAGCATGGCAAAACAGGAGCTGGGCATCATGTCTTAACCCATCAGCTGGGAAAGAGCAGCAAGAGTGAGCTCACCAATGTACACCCATTGGGGATGCAATAATAGACCTCAAGACTGCCCCTAGCGACTTGCCTCCTCCAGCAAAGTTCACCTCCCAAAGGCCCCACCATCTGAGGATTGAGTATAGGGTTTAATCACAAGCAGGTGAAGTGTGGGGGATTATTATTATTATTATTATTATTATTCAAACCACCACAGTTCCTTAAGATCCCTTGAACTATCTAAGCCTAAGTTATAATATCGAGCAGATTATTCAGTTATGTGAGCCAATAAACTTCCCTTGTCCTTTAAGGGAATTTGAATTGAGGTTCTTTTAACAGCAACCACAATAATTTTGATTTACACATAAAACATATGATAAGACGAACCCAGATAATAAATATGTGTTCTAAACCTGAGACACGGAAACACAAAACCCAGGCATGTTTGTAAGTCTAATATGTTGATACAAACATGGTTCACCAAAATAGTTGAAAGTAAAGGAGAGCTCGTTAATTTTCAAATCATTTTTCCTTTTAAAAACTGGTTCTTCAGAGTGTAAGAGAGTGTCCAGAGGAACTGACCCCTCCCCCTTATAATCACTGACTGATGCTGCCATGCCTCATAACCTGCAAACATAGGGGGAATACCAGCAATCCCAATGAGGAGAGGACCTCCGTTGACAGGGAGTAGGGAGGAGACAAATGGTGGGACAAACATGATGTATTCTTAGAACTCTCTACTTATTAAAAAAAAAAAAAATTAAGAGCTGGAGAGATGGCTTAGCGCTTAAGCACCTGCCTGTGAAGCCTAAGGACCCCGGTTTGAGGCTAGATTCCCCACGTAAGCCAGATGTATAAGGGGGCACACGTGTCTGGAGTTCATTTGCAATGGCTAGAAGCCCTGGCATATTCTCTCTCTCTCTCTCTCTCTCTCTCTCTCTCTCTCTATCTATCTCTATCTCTATCTCTATCTCTATCTCTATCTCAATCTCTTTCTCTCTCTCTCTCCCCCTCCCTCCCTCCTTCCCTCCCTGTGTCTGTTGCTCTCAAATAACTAAATAAAAATAAACAAAATATTTAAAATAATTTAAAACCTGGCTCTTTAATGAGCAATGAAGACTTGAGTAAATAATTCAACCTTTAGGAGCCTCGCTATGCCTTGTATACTAAGGGCTAATACTACCTATCCTAGAGTACACTTTGAGTACAAAACCAGAAAGTGTGTGTGAAAGGTCATAGAAGGTGGTCAGTAAACATTTTTCTTCCTCATTCCTACTGCAAATGGCAGTAGCATTTACAAATGGCAAGAGAAATTACCAGCTTCAATAAATTCAAATGCATGCTTATGTTCAAAAATGGCATGCCTTCCCCTTACAATCTTCCTTATTTTTTCTCAATGCAGTATTATTCATGACAAGATGTTACATACCCAAGAAAGTTTGTAGTTTAAAGAAGGGTGCTTAACATGGAAATATTTAAAAGTTTAAGAATGATTTTCTAAAGTTGGCATCTTTAAGCATGTTGAGACACGTCTGTTGAGACAAGGAATTAAGTTTGCCTTGATGATAAGATATCAGTGGACACAGGGTGGGGACGTCACAAGCAACCCCAGGGATCTGAGACATCTTTAGGATTATGGGTACATGATGAGGAGGAGATTACTCAGCTTTTAAACTACATATAAAGCCGTAGATTAAATAATGTTGGACGTTGAGAGTTAAAAAGGACGTCACTAGAATTGGAATAACCTCAAGCATCCAAGGAAAGGGTGGAAATGACCAAACCGTTTGGACTACTTGCTTCTGTATCAACTTCCGGTCACCCTCTCTCCCTGAAACTGACTGGTAATGACCACACTCACAGACTCGGGCAAAGTACCAGTGATTCCAAAGTGCCCCTGTGGGATGGACTCTGCTAAACCTGCACCCTGCCTCATGACTTCGTCTATGCCCTACTTCCCAGTGACAGTGAGAGCTAGACGGCCCCTTGCTCCCTTGTGTTTCCTGGTCAGTCTTCTTCAGTGTGAGCGAACTGAGCCCCATCGCTCGGTTGTCAGCTCTGCACTTCCGGCTGATGATCCTCGAGTGGAATGAAGACGTTCTGAGGTTGTCAAGTGTGTAACATTCAGCTCTGCAGACCCGAGGACTAGATGCACCCTCGGTACTTAATCTTCATTGCAAGCATACACTTACACAGCTTGCGTAACAGACATGTAGAAACTGTAGAGAAACTTGAAGGCCAGCAGTACGATCACAGGAAGGCTGTCCGTGCTGGGGTCATTTTGCAGCAATTGCACAGTAGAGGAATACAGACAGCATTCCTGTCAGAGAGTGACATTGAAACTTGCCTCCAAGGAGATAACAAATCTAACGTAACAGATCCTGTTTTCCGTATCTGTGATCCCACATGCTCTACAGCAACACAGGTTTGCCATTCTTTCAGCAAGAACTGCATTTGGGGTGGGGGAGTTGGGTAGATGGTTCAGTAATTAAGAGGACAAGCTGTGTAAACATGAAGAACTGAGTTTGATCCCCAGTACCCACCTTAACAAAGAAAAAAACAGGGCTGGAGAGATGGCTTAGTGGTTAAGCGCTAGCCTGTGAAGCCTAAGGACCCCGGTTCGAGGCTCGATTCCCCAGGACCCACGTTAGCCAGATGCACAAGGGGACGCACGCGTCTGGATTTCGCTTGCAGTGGCTGGAGGCCCTGGCTCGCCCATTCTTTCTCTCTCTCTCTCTCTCTCTCTCTCTCTCTCTCTCTCTCTCTCTCCCTCTTTCTCTCTCTGTCACTCTCAAATAAATAAATAAAACTAAAATATTTTTTTAAAAAAAAACAGATATGGCCACACATGCTTATAACCCCAATACCGCGGATGGCACAGAAAAATATCAGTATCCTGCTGGGCATGGTGGCGCACACCTTTAGTCCCAGCACTTGAGAGGCAGAGGTAGGACAGCCATGAGTTCAAGGCCACAGTGAGAGTACATAGTGAATTCCAGGTCAGCCTGGGCTAGAGCGAGACCCTATCTCAAAAAACCAATTTTTTTTTTAAATCAATATCCATTAAGCAGAGCTAATGAAAATAATTATGACCTATTCCGCCAGTGCAGCACTGTCGTGACTCAAGTAAAGCCAGCTGCACGGAGTGGCTCGTGTGTGTGGAGCTCACTTGCAGCAGAGAAGGGCCCAGATAGGCCCAACATCCCCCGCCCCCACCTCTTCTTGTCTGCAAATAAGTAAACAAAATAACAAAGATGAAGTAACATGAATAAAACGAGGCAACACTTCTCCTCCCTAGCCACTCTGTGCATCCGCTTCATTCAGCTGGTGCTTTGTTCCTTGTATCTTTCAGGAACATTTTACGTGTAAATAAGCGTATGCATGCTGATGACCCCCACTTTCTACACAGATTATCATGTATCTGGACTGTTAGGCACTATGCAATTTCACATGCTACATTTACCCATTCAACCGCAAGTATTTATAGAGCATCTAGTATTGTGTCAAGCACTGTTCTGGGAATTGACAAACGGCGGGCGGAGGGGGGGTGGGGTGGAGTTTAACTATAAACAGAAAGTTCTTTTCTCCCAGAGCTTTCACTAGCATGGGAGATAGACGCAGAACAAAATATATGTGGCACGTGGTGTGTTTGAGGCTGGTGACTGCTAAGTATAAAATATAGCAGTGATAAAGCAGAAAATGGAAAATAAATATTGTGGAGGTAACATTTCAGACAGAGGGACCAACATGGGCTTTTTAAATAGCATCCTGGAGATAGTGAGAACTAATCATGTTTCCCCCCCCCCACCCCCGCCACAGGGAAAGAACACTTCAGGCAGAAGGAACAAATATGTAGCCATGAGGTAGATTGTATTGGTGAGTTCAAGGATAAGCAAAGAGTCTATTGGTGTTGTCCTAGAGTAAATTATTGAAGTATTTGTGTTTTAAATATATTATTTGTACTTTATTTATTCCTGACTTTATAATTTCATATAATAGACTAATGATGAATATATATGGTTTGTCTTCATTGCTTTGGCATAAGCCAGAGCCATATAAATAAGAAGTGCTGAGGAATTGCTAAGTGAGAGGTGGATATAAAAGGAGTGAATGAATGAATGAGTAAATGGTGCCAAGTTGAAGGCCAACGATCCATGTGAGATGCAGGACAACTACACTTGCCACAGGTTGGCCTGGAAGGCTGTTCTCCTAGCTCCCCTGATAACCACTGCCCTCAGTTACCCAAGATCCCTAGGCAAAAGTTACTTCTTAGGAGGACCTCACTGAAGATTTACCTAACATGAACAAACCACAAAGAAAGAGTAATTAAAAACTGCTTGAACTTCTGAAGTGTAGAGCCAGGTTTGCAGCATAACGTCCTATCAAGTTGGCATAACAGAAGCTGTGGCTTTGAGGACAGACACAACTTCCCATCCCCCCACCTTGACGGCCATGCGCTGTATTCTGTCAGATGTCAAAAACTACAGAATATTTACTAGGGGCAGGGTTATGTCTCTATATAACAATATACAACAGAGTTATAACTCTATATGTAATAGATAGCATGTATAACTCTATGTAAAAAAGCATGATCCAAGTCTCGCAAACTCAAGCTTGTCATCTCACGACATACACATGAACTTGTAAGCATTTTTCAGTGTGAATAAAAAAGATACAAACTTAGAAGTTCCCTTTTTTTTTTTTTTTTAGCGTGCACAAGCATTCACTTTAGGCCTTTCTCATAAGATGTGCAGCTATTACAATGAGTTTTGTTAAGCTCCCTTTAGATAAGGTTTCGGTAAAGGAACAACTATAGGATTTTAAAACGAAGGAGATGACTGGTAAATTATGTAAAATTCTGAGTAAAACTTGATGCTAGTGTCCAGGAGGTAGGTTCCCTCATGAACAGAGTTTAATGAATTGAATTGGCTGTATCACTGTGAAATCTAACCCTGTTTTTATCTTAGGTTAAATGGGTGCTTTATGAAACAAAGACTCACACTGTGAAAATTGCTTGCTATGCAACAAGCATTAAGGAACCATGTTCCATAGGCAGGCCTGGCTCTCCTTCAGCATGCCCTGAGGAGAAACCATGAATCACCTCATGGCTACCACATTCAACATGCTCAGAAGACCTTAGCAGGTTAGGCACATTCGTGGATAGTTCATGTTGATAGTGCCAAATTCCTGAAACCATCACATCACCTCAGCTTGGGTGTTACACTGTAGCGCTTACTGCTCCTCAAGCCACAGAAGAGTGCTGAAAATACTGCTCCTGTTTTGACAATGTCTCGTGCATGACAGCATTTCTCACCAGATGCTGAAAAGACACTCATTGATCCCAGAGGCATTTAATACATAGAATAAAGGACAAATTGTGCCTATAATCGTATATTTTTAAATCACTAGTTTACATAGCTGTTTAGAGACTCTTCCATTTTACTACCCTGGAAAAAGTATTACTCACTTATAAAACCGACCACAAGGAAAACTTATGGAAGTTTACAAACAGAATCATCCCCTTTAAATTCTAATATTGTGATATATCCCCAAAACACTTGTGATCTATTTTGTGACTAAAAATTGTTTGTAATACTTTCTGACATTTTATACAACATATATATATATATATATATATATATATATATATATATATATATAGTTGTAGTTAAAATTATATAGCTTTGTGTTAAAATTATATATCTCTGACTTTTGTTCATTAAAAATGAAAATAAAGCCGGGCATGGTAGCGCATATCTTTTATCCCAGCACTCGGGAGGCAGAGGTAGGAGGATCACTGTGAGTTCAAGGCCACCCTGAGACTCCATAGTGAATTCCAGGTCAGCCAGGGCTAGAGTGAGACCCTCCCAAAAAAAAAAAAAAAGAAAAGAAAGCAATGCCACCAAAATGAAAGTAAGGTTTGTAAATTTCTTTAGAAACATACAAGTATTGAAGAAATGAAAAGAATTTCATTTTAAACATTGAAATAATCATATCTGTGACTTTATGATGGAAAATTCAGAAATTCAGAACAAAGTAAAATAGATTTTGATATTCAATGGATAAACAAAATTTATAAAGTATAGGAACAAATGGATAAGAAACATTAAAAATAATTTTAGATTTTTATATGCATTTTCTGTTTTTAATATTCCTAAGTCACCTTATTCTTTAGCTTTTCAATGCACGTGTGTCTGTGTGTGTATGTATGTGCATGTGCATATTTGTATGTATAAATACATATGTCCATAAGTGCATGGAGATCAGAGGACAACTTCAATTGTCCTTCTCAGAAATGCTGTCCACCTCCCACCCCTTCTGAGAGACAGACTCTCACTGACCTGGAACTCACCACTGGCTTGACTAGCTGGCCAGGAAGTACCAAGGATTTTCACGTCTCCACTGTTCTCCACTGTTCTCATCTCCGCTGCCCTCGCCCAAGGAGGACAGATCCTTGCCACCTTGCCAACTTCCTGCACGGGTACTGAGCGCAGGCCCTCACACTTTTTTTCCTCGTTTTTTTTCATTGCTTTTTTTCCCCAGGCCCTCCACATGGGATCTCTAGACACTTGGGTGTCTTTCCTTTGCTCTACTTCCTTCAATAAATATAATTTCATAATTATCCTTCTCAGTTTTCTTTTTTATTCAATGTTTAATTAAAATTAGCACAGAACCTAGGGTTTGGGGTTCAAGGACTTTCCTGGACCCTTAGCACCCCATTACAAAAATTTAAAATGAGCTATTAAGGATACTGAGCCTGCCTCAGATGAGCTCCTCTGCAGCACGCCGCCCAGGACGGCTTCCTCCCCGCGCCGGCTGTCCAGGTTGAAGACTTCTAGCTGGCTTGCGCTCACTTAAATGCTTAATGAGATGACTTCAGTTTTGTTTCATTCCGGTGCTGGAAACAGAACCCAGTACCCGGCTCACGCTCAGCATGTCTTTTGTCATCGAGTTGCAACCCGGTGCCCTCTTCATCAACCCGCCTAAACACCTACGGGGGCATCCGGGATGGTCACCTTGCCGGCGACAGGAGCAGAGCAGTCAAGTTTGAAAAGGTCACTGTTCCAAGGAGATTGTATTCTAGTGAGGTCAGGCATACGGTGAGGGAGCACACGCATAAAGTAACCGCAGGTGTCAAGGAAGGCCTAAAATAAATAAATAACTAAAAAGAGTGATGAAATAGTGACTAAGAGGATAAATGCTATTTTGGACCCAGTGTTCCCAGAAAGTTCACATTTTAATGGAAATCTGAATGTTCATGTTACCTTGGAAATATATGGAAATGTTCTAGAACATAATGACATAGTGAAAAATATGTTTAAGAAAATTTAGTGTATTTGAAAAGCAAAAGTAAGTAAGAAGCCACTAATTTTGACTCTAGAGGTCCTCCAACCTTAGAGGAAGAACTACTTTATAACTTCTCTTAGCAAAGCCACAGGTCACTCTTCAAGGTGAACTGTGAGTAAGTTTACTGTCTTTCTGAAGATCCAACCGTACTAAATGAAAATGCGGAAGACGCTGAGCCCAGCACACGCTACAGAGTACAGACAAGGACACACACACACACACACACACACACGGCACCACCATAAGCTCAAAACTAAGGGGAAATGCCAATCAACAGTTAGGTAACACAAAAGACAATGCTCTTCAAAGTAAGATAAAGGGGGTGGAGAGATGGCTCAGCAGTCACAGGCATTTGCTTGTAAAGCCTACTACACAGGTGCAATTCCCCAGTACTCACATAAAGCCAGATGCACAAAGTGGCACATATATCTTGAATTTGTTTGCAACAGCAGCAGGAGGCCCTGGAGCACCTCTTCTCCCTCTCTCTCTTTCTCTCTCTCTCTCTCTCTTTCTCAAATAAATAAAGATTGAAAATGGACATATTGACATTTAAAACTTAATTCTAAGTATTTTCAAGGATGTAAAAGAAATGACGAGCATAAAATGAATAGGGACCTAGGAATATTTTTTAAATATTTTATTTATTTATTTACCAGAGAAAGAGGAAGATAGAAAGTGAAAGAGAGAGAGAGAGAGAAAAAAAAAAACAGGCTTTTTAGGGCCTCTAGCCACTGCAAATGAACTGCAAATGAAATGCATGTGCCACCTTGTGTAACTGGCTTTATAAGAGAACTAGGGAATTGGACCCAGGTCCTTAGTAGGCAAGCACCTTAACCACTGAACCATCTCCCCAGCCCTAGGAATATTTTTGAAATGTAAATTCTGAAATTAAAATATAAATACAGTGTGATGAAAGAAATGTGTTTAGCACCATCAGAAGATGTCATAAAGAGAGGGGGAAGTTAGTAACTTGAAACCAAATCAAGTAAAAAGGAAAAAAAAAAAAGACAACAGCTAAATACAAAAAGAAAAAAAAAGTCTTGTGGTGGTTTGATTCAGGTGTTTCCCATAAACTCAGGTGTTCTGAATCCTAGAGATTTAGGAATGAGCGCCTCCTGGAGGCAGCGTATTGTTGGGGGGGGCGTGGCTTATGGGTATTATAGCCAGTTTCCCCTTGCCAATCTTTGGCACACTCTCCTGTTGCTATTGTCCACCTTATGTGGGCCAGGGGGTGATGTCCACCCTCTGCTCATGCCATCATTTTCCCTGCCATCATGGAGCTTCCCCTCGAGCCTGTAAGCCAATATAAACCTCTTTTTCCCACAAGCTGCTCTTGGTTGGGTGATTTCTCCCAGCAATGAGAACCTGACTTTGACAAGTCCTGGAAAAAAAAAAAAAAAATCAACGCAGTCTCTGTGACAGAATAAGCAATGTCGAGTAGCCTCACATACATGCTCCTAGAGAAGAGTTACCAGGAGGACATTTCTAAAGAACTCTGGGTCTAGGGTCTGGAGAGATGGCTCAGTGGGTAAAGTGCTTGCTGAGCAAGAAGGAGGACTAGAGTTTGGCTTGCCAGCAGCCACACAAAAACCAGGGATGGTGCTCTGCCGGGGTCCAGCCCTGACTTGAAGGAGGGTCCCCAAAGAGAGGTGTGAAAGGGAGCGGCGCAATAACGACTCGAAGTCAAGTTCTGGTGCAAGCCGACAGGCTGATGCTGAAGGCAGCTGAGTTTCTCCGCCTCTCTCTCTGCTTCTCTGCTTTTCCCTTTTTCTCTTTTACTCTCTTTTTCTCTCTGCTGCCACAGCTCTTAACCTCAGTCTTTTATTTTCTGATCATGTCATGCAAGAGCAAACTTCAAGAATGGTACAGTTCCACAGAATTCATAGAAACTTTTGGCTATTTCTTTACATCAAACAATCCCATAATTATTTACCTCAAGTACAGCCGTCAGGCCCCTATAATGATTAACTATTTTCACACTTTCCCCATGAAGGTGCGGTCAAGCACTTGCGGTTTCATGAGCTCCTAATTTCCATTACTATATTAAAGGTGGGAGAAAGAACAACCACAAAATGAGGGTTCCCACCATTGACCATTGATCCAATAAACCCATTTATCCCCCAATCATTTCTTTTGAATTCCCTTTCCACGTCCCTCCAATACTTAAACTGTGGTTCCTCCTGATTGAACTCTTTCTGACCTTGGTTGTTTTTCCTATAAGGATTCTTGGTAAAGAGTCATAGTTTGCTGCAATTGCCACCATTCAGAAAAGTTAGTCATAGAACAATTTTTACATTGTTCCAGGAGGTTCATTGTTTCCTCCTCAGTGTACTGTGCTCCATGCCTGACTTGCTTTAAGGCCTTTAAGGAGAACAATTATTTCTGACCCATGTTCTTGTTTTTCCAATTCTATGCCAGAGCTTCTTTCAGATACATTGACCAACACTTCACTGACATCAATTTTTGCTGGAAAAGTAGACTTAGAGATTGGTGCACCAAGTGAAAGACAGAAGAAGACAAACATTATACAGAAAACCATATATATCTGTAGCACAGAGAGCCAGAGATGTTTCTACAGAGGGACCACATTGGACTTCAAGGAAGAGACAGCTGGGCTGGAACTGCGTCATGCAGCTCTTCAGCGCTCAATTCCTCGTGATCCTGAAACGGCCTGCTTGCCCTCTCCAGCAGTGCTCCACAGCTTTCACTGGGAAGATGGAGGCAAGGAAATCCCTGTTACTTACTGGTTAGTCAGGCCGGATCAGTAAACAGCAAGAGACCGCATCTCAGAAAACAAGGTGGAAAATGATTGAGAAAGACAA